>NC_054706.1:69834054-69986554 GCF_016097555.1 Gigantopelta aegis
TATTATCGTGTGTATTTTAGTGACCCTTTCTACTAGATGTGTAATGTGCCAATACTGATCTTGAAGTATTATCGCGTGTATTTTAGTGACTATTTCAACTGGATGTGTAATGTGCCAATACTGATCTTGAAGTATTATCGTGTGTATTTTAGTGACCCTTTCTACTAGATGTATAATGTGCCAATACTGATCTTGAAGTATTATCGTGTGTATTTTAGTGACCCTTTCTACTAGATGTGTAATGTACTAATACTGATCTTGAAGTATTATCGTGTGTATTTTAGTGACCCTTTCTACTAGATGTGTAATGTACTAATACTGATCTTGAAGTATTATCGTGTGTATTTTAGTGACCCTTTCTACTAGATGTGTAATGTGTCAATACTGATCTTGAAGTATTATCGTGTGTATTTTAGTGACTATTTCAATTAGATGTATAATGTGCCAATACTGATCTTGAAGTATTATCGTGTGTATTTTAGTGACCCTTTCTACTAGATGTGCAGTGTACTAATACTGGTCTTGAAGTATTATCGTGTGTATTTTAGTGACACTTTCTACTAGATGTGTAATGTACCAATACTGGTCTTGGAAGTATTATCGTGTGTATTTTAGTAACCCTTTCTACTAGATGTGCAGTGTACTAATACTAGTCTTTGAAGTATTATCGTGTGTATTTTAGTGACTATTTCAACTAGATGTGCAGTGTACTAATACTAGTCTTTGAAGTATTATCGTGTGTATTTTAGTGACTATTTCTACTAGATCACTATAGGTGATTTAAGGTGATCTTAGCGCTAAGCTCGCTTCGTGGAACAGATCCCTGGTATTGAAGTACCATCCAGATGTTCAGTTTCATTATACTGGTCTTGAAGTATTACTGTGTATTTTTGTAACCCGTTCTAGCTGTACAGTTTAAAACTATACTTTGTTTGAAGTATTATCGTGAGTATTTTTGTGATCCGTTTTACCCGAAATAGTTAAATTTAATTCTGGTCTTGAAGTATTATTGGATTTAACAAAAAAAAAACTAAAAAGACCCAAAAAAACCTTATTATTAATGACCCATTCTACCACATTAACAATTATTTGTATTGAAGTATTTTAGAGACCAGGCCTGGTGCTTATAAAACTTTTAAAGTCTAGACTCGAGACTCTAATAGAGTCTGAGACAATAATGTCATGACAATGCCATATAAATTGTATGTGTGTGACGTCGTTAGAGATTGAGTCTGAACTCAATGTTAAACCAATGTTAAATGTTTTATAACACATATAAGCACGGGCCCTGTTCTAGTAGATGTACAGTTGAACAATACTGATCTTGTAGTATAACTGTATGTATTCTACCTGATGTATATTTACCTGCCTCGGTGGCGTCGTGGCAGGCCATCGGTCTACAGGCTGGTAGGTACTGGGTTCGGATCCCAGTCGAGGCATGGGATGTTTAATTCAGATACCGACTCCAAACACTGAGTGAGTGCTCCGCAAGGCTCAATGGGTAGGTGTAAACCACTTGCACCGACCAGTGATCCATAACTGGTTCAACAAAGGCCATGGTTTGTGCTATCCTGCCTGTGGGAAGCGCAAATAAAAGATCCCTTGCTGCTAATCGGAAGAGTAGCCCATGTAGTGGCGACAGCGGATTTCCTATCAAAATCTGTGTGGTCCTTAACCATATGTCTGACGCCATATAACCGTAAATAAAATGTGTTGAGTGCGTCGTTAAATAAAACTTTTTTTCTTTTTTTTTATGTATATTTTACCAATACAGGCCTTGAAGTATGTCTGTGTGTATTTTAGTGACCCGTTCTACTCGATGTATATTTTAACAATACATGTCTTGAAGTATGTCTGTGTGTATTTTAGTGATCCGTTCTACCCGATGTACAAACTGTCGTACTTCCATTACACACCGACAGCCATGGCGGTGGTCGTGATCGTGGGGCTGGTGGTCAGCTTCATCACAGGTGTGGGCCGTTTAATTCATTTTATTATTTGTTTATTTTAAACAAAAGAGATATGGGTGAAGAGCATGGGAGGTAGGGAGAGTATGGGTGAGTGGGGGGACATGGGAGGAAGAACATGGGTTTTTGGGTTATGACCCGCTATCCAATCTGATTAAAATTAGCTCTACTGGGTCTAGCCAGTAGATCTAACAGCATTGCGTGGACTCCCATGTCCAGGGGCCTAATTCACAAAGCTCTCTTAGGCTCTGCTAGACAACAAAGCATCCTCTTTGCAAGTCTTTTAGCATTGCACTGCGAGATCGCAAAGTTGCGAGACTTTAGTGAATTAGGCCCCAGGTGACATTTCATCTATAAATAACAATTTAAATATCGACCAATTACACTTCGACTTTTATAGCGTTATTCGGGAGCATACAAATTCTAAAAACATCAGGCGAGACTATTTATGCAATAGGCGAACTTGTTGGTCTATTTTAACATTGAAAAAACAGGGGGAAAAGTGCAGAAATAAACTTTGGATTGTATACTAGTATAAACAGATTTTATGGCTATACCATCACGGTTTATTTTTTTGTCTTGAAACGAATTTTATATAAAATTTTATATTGCAATTAGTTTCCGGCATACTTCGTAATTCACCCGAATTATTTCGTATATCCTCGGCATAATCCCGAATGTTTTCAAATTCTTTTCAAGTCACTGGCACGATTTTGAAAGTAAGGTTTTGATTGGTCGAATGAAAGGTCAACTGGACATGAGCTCCAACGGGCTGCTGTTAGATCCACATGTAATAGTGGAGCTAATTATAATTAGATTGACCCGCTATCGCCACTTACAAACAATACCAAGTGTCTTTTAGTATATATAATATAATGGCTCAGCCGAAAATGGGTAAACACAGATCGATTCTGCAACTCAAAACACCTTAAGCGAACAGTCCAAGACTAAGGATCGATCCTATCACCCAACGCACCTCAAGCCAGTTCTCTAACACTGAGCCCCTCGAGATGATTGAAGCCGTAGTATGTCCGTTTCGGTATAAGATTACTTGAAAGGGTTGTACTCTACACTTGTAGTCAGTTGGGCTATCTTGGTATCGCCCAGTCCTGGTTACATGGAACCGGATGCTCCTGTTAGGTAATCATGGGGATTAATCTTTGAAATTTGTACGAGAAAACCGTTATCCACGATAAAGACAGAATGGGATTTAGAAAAATAGTTAATGAATCCCTATCTATGGCATGGTCTATAGGACGGCCACTCCCGAGTAGATCCTTTACTGGACAATGCATCCTTCCTGCACCGTTATGAGTAACGCCACGTCAGCTGTCAGTTCATCATGACACGCTCATAATTATACTGGTGAAATCGCTTCAAGAGGGCGAATCTTTCTGTCAGTGATACTCACCCTAGGATGGAGTCGGTATAAGCCTGAAAAGTGGCCTCAAGTGGGACACGAACGTAGTACCCACCAGACTGGAATCTTATCATCACTATGATGTTAACATTATACCTGCACTTTTATAGCCTTATCATTTGTACACTCTCTTATGTACTAGCTATACATGGTTTATTGTAATATATTGTAATATGTAATATATATATATATATATATATATATATATATATATATATATATATATATCTATCTATCTATCTATCTATCTATCTATATATATATATACGATGTCTTGTATTCCCAGGCTACACCCGACCATCATCACTGGATCCCAGGCTGATCTGTCCTCTCTTTGATAAACTGTTCCCGTGTGTACCAGAGGCCATTCTTAAACCTCTACGATGTGGAATAATACACAAAGGAGTAAGTCTTGTTTCTTTTAAGGTAATTATTGGCTGTGGTATCATCCACAACGGAGTAGCTGACATCACAATATTATTCACGAAAATGTATCTGTGACCACAACAGTGTTTATCGAATTGTAGCTGTCACCACATTTGAACGAAAGTGTAGCTGCCACCTTTTTTAATAAAAGTTTAACTATCACCATAACATTGTTCATGAAAGTGTAGTCGTCACCATATTGTAAGTAAATTGTAGATGTCGCCATAACATTGTTAATGAAAGTGTCACAGTCACCACACTTTTTTCAAAGAGGTAGCTGTGTCAACATTATTTACAAAGGTGTAACTTAATCTGTAACGTGTCTTTTCAGAAATACGACGTGAAAGTGAAAACAGATTTTGAAGAGGAAGTAAAATCGGTAGACATGGAAAAGAGTAAAAACAATCATGGCATGTCTCAACAGAACTCGTCTGAAATGTGTCACAATCCTGCTTTTGTTGATGATGCTGGGGCGAACTACGACACACGACTATAACTGCACCAATGAAAAATAACTATAGTTAAAGACACTGGGCCGAATTTTGGAAGCCTGTTTATAACTTACATGCGTGTAACTACGTACATTTACAGTGCTTAAACATCCGTGTTTAATAGAAAAAAACTGATTTCGTAAATTCGGCCTTTTTGACAACTAACATCATATCAAGTAGATTTTATTATTTAGTTCAAATTAAAGTGGTTTAACATGCACATTTTAATTTAGAGCAAGCTGCTATAACGCACGCCTATCATGAACGCACGTTCTGACTACTGCCAGCTCTTCCGTTCAGGGCAGGACTTCTTTAGAATATCAGGTGGTTTTTTTGCAGACAATGTATTGCTGGTTGTCTAATGTTTGCAATCTTCCAACAAAAGTGAATTTTATCACCGAAATGCGATCTGGGCTTTTATTAGGTGCTATATCATATCTACTAGTACCATATTTTGCTATTTGTACATTTGTTTGTTATAATAATTACCAATTAATCGATTTCATTCATAAAATTGACATAAATGACACGGGAATGTGCTTGTACGCTGCATATGATCACGTTTAGTACGGCTAGAATCTGTCTTATCACTGCTTATGAAATCGGTGAATGGATAACATCTGGCACGTTTTCTGTCAACAGCTAGACTGGGCCATCATAGGCAGATGAGTTGCACACGGACAATGAATTTGTCGGCAACATCCGCGTGGAATGATGTTGCATAATTCCACTAAAGAATTATGCTAAGCGCACATCGGCCCGACAAGACGGTCTTTGAAGTATTACATACAACAAACTAGATGGGTGTCAAGACTCCTTTATGTGACGTGTATCAATCACATGACGTAATACATAATGACGTGTGCAAAGGTTATGACGTAATGCTTTAATTACAGTCTCTTAAAGTCCCATGTCTGATATTGAATGTCACCTTCCTCGAGACTTGATAAAGACTATTAATAAAAACTTTGCACAGTCCGATCTGATACATTTCAAACAACATTTAGCCTTAACCAAATTTAGCTTACACTCTTCAATTAAACATTAAAGTTCAAATCAATATGAGTCACATATCCTGTTATGAATGTCCTTCAGACTCATGTATAAAATACAATTAAAAAACTGAATGTTTTCAAATTACATTTTATAATTACAAAACCAAACAAGGAATTTCTCCAGACACAAATTGTCATGTCCACTATCAGACTGAACACATCCAAAGTTAATCCATAAACCTTGGTGGTTTCCAAATCTGTCTACCACTAACACGACTGAATACTTGCGAAGTGTTAGATGCAGGTTTCACACAGGTTTCAGCAAACTGTCCAATGGTTTCATCAAGCTGATGTCTGGTATGTCCATTTGACAACTTATCAGTAATATCTGGCTGGCTGACTGACATCACGATTTGAAGAGTTTGACAGTTCTAAGTCTAGCTGTGATTCATGAGGTTTCTCTTCATTAGTTTTAATAATATTTCTCCGATTTCTTCTGTATAGTGTATTGTTCTTTTGTACAATATATGTTTTCACAACAACAGCTGGTGACCATGTTTTCTGCTCATCTCGCATTCGAACAACATCTCCCGGTTTCAGTTTCTTTAAAGGTTTCACTGTCTTATTGTACCATAGTTTTTGTTTTTCCTGTTTTCTCATCAACGAATTGCGCAATTCTGTGACTGAATCCTGGTTTGAGAAGAGATGTTCTAATGTGTAGAGTAGTTCGTGTACGACGACCCATGAACAACTGAATTGGTATACCTAAATTGTGTATTCCTGAAATTTAGCCATCTTTTTTACTGTTTGAACAGTATGCTCTGCCATTCCATTGATGTGTGGATATATTGGCGACGATGTGATATGAACAAATCCATAAATCTTTGAAAACTCTTTGAATTCATAATTTGAATACTGAGGTCCATTGTCGGATTTTACTATTTCTGGTATGAAGTGTTGAGCAAAGTTTTCTTTCAAAACATCAATGATAGTGTTACTTTTTGTATCTTTCAGTATTGAAACTTTGAATAGTAATCCACAATCACGACATAATTTTCACGATCCAATTCGAACAAATCCGATACAACCACTTGCCAGGGTCTTTTTGGGATCTCATGTGAATGTAGTGGTTCTTTTTGTTGTTTGTTTCTATAGCGACAACAAACTCCACATTGTGGAACAATATCATGGATCTGAGAACTCATATTTGGCCAGTATAAAATGTCTCGGGCTCTTCGGACACATTTTCAATTCCCAAGTGACTTATGTAAATTTGCCTTAGCATTTCTTTTCTCATACATTCTGGAACTATTATACAAATACCTTTCAACAAGAGTTCATCAATGTAAGTGATGTGTTCTCTAATATTCCAGTGTGGTTTGATTTGAATGCCAATTTCATTTGACAACTCAGGCCATCCATGAAAAACTACATTCTTCAGCTTTTGAAGCGTTTCATCATTCTGTGTTTCCATCTTCATCTCTGATCGTCTATCTTTGGAAACCTGCAAATTTTCAATTGTATGCACTTCAAATTCCATTTCATCACAAACTGTGTTTGAACTATGAACTCTACTGAGTGTATCTGGAATCTGATTAATTTTACTACAGTCAAAAACAAATGAATTAATGTTGATATTTCATCTTCACAGAAAGAAGAAAGTGAAGACTCAATATATCCTATGGTATGTAAAAAACGGTTATTTGGTAATATTCTGTGGATAATTTTTTACTGAAACCATCTTAATTCTGTATTGTCTGTGCAGCGAAACGGCATTACATTTATAAGTTTCCAATCGTATTCTTGATAATGACAGTTTAACTCATTTCAATTTTATCCTTCTTCTTTTTTATTTGATCCAAGCAATATATTATAATAACGTTTACTGCCTTTGTAGTTTGTTAAATTCAGAATTATTGTAATGAAGAATGGCGTTTTTTAGTTTTATTTTGAATTGTTTATTTTATATATCTTACAATACCGTTTGACTGTACTTAAAATACTACAGTAATGAATAAAATTAATTTTAACATTCTATATTGTAATAAATTGTTCATATGTATAAAATTTACCATTGTCATCTATTGAGTCATTTATATACCTAACTCCTGCTTCATACCAGTCTCTATAAAATACTGAGTTATTATTTATTTTAATGCCATCATTATACCAAATAAATTGAGACTGTATGTCATTGTCACTACTGAGTTTGTTCTTACATATTTTGTGGTATGCACACCAAGCCAATAAATTGTCTTTCCAAAAGTTATTTTTTACTGTTGACACAATATTTTTTCAATATAATCTGGATCAAATTCCATTATATGATCAAACTTGGTAATCTCGTTTAGTGTTAACAATTTCCATTTCAAATTAGAACCTGTACATAGTTTTTTGATCCAAGTAATCTTGTGTGCCATAATAAACATTTGTACATTGGGAACTTTCATACCTCCATCTCTAATATTGTAATTCATTTGTACACGTTTGACCGTATCTGGTTTTCCTTTCCATATAAACTTAAACAGTTTCTTTTGAAATTATTGCATTAAATTAATAGTTCGGTTCAGAATGGCCGAAAATAAATGATTTAGTTTTGCAATAAATAAAGATTTTACAACAGTGTTTCCTCCTAATGGTGTTAAAGTTCTACTTGACCAAATATTCATTAAAGACTCAATAGTTTTCAATTTATCAGAATAATTAATTTTAACTATATTTTCTAAATCGACATCAAACTTAATTCCTAATAAATTAAATTGATCTCTCCAATCAAGTTTCCATTCTTTACATAATTTATCACGACTACGTTTTTTAAAAATCCTATCCAAATCAATATAGTTTTCTCCACATTCACTTTAAAGGAAGGGACAATTAAGCCATTTGGCCTAGTATGCATATTCAACGATGTATAATGCACATTATTGCTTAATATCAACAAGTATAATCGTATTGTTAATTAATAAAACGGTTAAATGTGACGGCTATTATATATAAAGGGCGCGGCCATTTTGTACCATCTCAGTGAATACGCCTTTGCCGAGCTGGTGGTTACGTAATACCTAACGTGTCACATCAGGAATTATCTTCGAACTGAAGAAACAAAACATACCTGGTTTCTGCGGATGCATCGCATTGTTCTGTAATAATATCCATCTCAGAAAGCCAACAACAAGTATATATTATTTTTCAATACAAAATAAACCACCGTTGTCAAAGTGTTAAAATAACTGTATTATGTTTTGTACATAAATTAACCCACGTACTGAAATAATAATCGGAGTGTTTTCTTGGTTAATTGGTCTTTTCTTTCCGTAGCCTGTACCTGTGGTTCCTGATTGGCAGGTGTATATTTAGACGGTCCCCAGACACTGTGTCTAGACACACTAAAAGGACGTGCCTCTTTTATTAAGATCACAAGGAATTGTTTGATAGCCGCGCAGACATCCCTCAAATTGTAATGGGCATTATCAGCCGTCCTGCTTTATTACTGTAAGTAATTTTGTAAAACCCTTTATTAAGTAGACTTTCCCATCTAAAATCACAAAACTGACCAATTACGTAGTCCCAAAGAAAAGAAAATGATCACTTGGGTATCGTGAATGGTCGTTTTTGCTCGAACGTACCCTACCAATAGGCCTAATAATAAAAAAAAATTCTTTGGGTTTTTTTTAAAGAGAAAAATACTATAACTCCATTTCGTTCTATTGATGCAAATTGAGATATATTTAGTTAAATAGTTTATTATACTATCAAGTCATTTATGTTGTTTTACAAGTCAGGTTGACAAAAGCGAAGCGCCTTGTCGTAAATTAGAGCGTTTGTTTACACTGTGCTTAGAGGATTTGGATGGAGCTGACGTCACTTCGCCCCAAGCTATACCACCGGACGTCACAAAAACGAAACAAAATGGCCGCCCCAGGAATAATCATGTTTTTTTATTAACTCTAAAATTACGCGTTTTTAATGGTACGTATTGGTCGTCCGATTATGCATCTTTCCAACACATAAGGCTCTTATTTGAGTTTACCCTCCCTTTAAGACCATATAGGTTTTTCTCCGTTCCATCTAATATTACTGTTGTATCATCTGCAAATTGAGTAAATGAATATTCAATGTTACCAAGTTTTATTCCTTATTATATTATTATTGTTTTTAATAGTCTGGCTAATATTTCTGCACAGAGAAGAAACATATAGAGAGACATAGGATCGCCCTGCTAGGTTAAAAAATCATGAAGCAAATCCATTTACAAGGACACTAGATTGGCTATCTCTCTGAAATAAGTAGACCCATTTCTGAATCGACCTTCCAAAACCAAAAAACTTAAGTACTTTGTGAATAAAATCCCAGTCTACCAAGTCAAAGGCTTTTTCGAAATCTATCAATAATAATGGGATTTATTGACGGCTGTATTTCTAAATGTAAAGTTCTTGTTCCAGCTTTCAGTGGGGCAGTAATTTAATTTAATTATTTCCAAGTACTTTGAGCATTTTATTTTTATAATATACTTTAATATTACATAGTAATTTTATTTCCAAAATTTTTTGTTTCTCCGTCTGGTCTGTACATTATTATTGTTATTATTATTATTAATTATTGTTGTTATTGATGTTGTATGTTTGTTTGTTTTTATCTGTTTGCTGACACCAGATAGTTTGGTAATATGCAATAAATTGAAATTGAAATTGAATTTGAATTGAATTGAAATTGTTATGAAATATACCAGAAAATAAAAATAGATTTAACATAATTTTAAAGGAATTCCTAATTTGTTGGGCTTTTAATAACGTACAATATTAGCAATATACTATTATCTAGCTACTGTGCGACATGAATGAAAACTATTTAGGGGTCACAGCAATCGTGTGACACCCCCCCCCCCCCCCCCCCCTTCTGGATTCGCACCTGAACTGCGTAAGGATGTTTTGTGCATTATTATATGTACATTCTTCGTCGCTTTAATTAACAGCTAGTAGGTGTTACCTCCCTTCTGGCGAGTGCATCACATGGTCATGGGTGTCCGAAAAGAAATCAGCTGATAACAAATAACTTTCCTACAAGACACTATTTGACTAAGTCCATGTGAAACAAATCATAATCTTTAGACTGTGTCTTATATAAGTCTTATAAAACATACCTTCCATTTCACCAACTCTGTCAACTTATCTGAAAATGGTGTATACTGAGTGACAAAAAACAACAACAACGTTACATGTGTATATTATAATATAGATTTAATATATTTCAATTCATTATTATAAAATAAAATGATGTGGCAAGAAACATTGTTGAGTCAGCCGGGGACCACAAGACACGTCACGTCAGCGCGAAGCGACGTTACCGCAGTTGCTTCCTTAAGACCGCAAGTTCACAAAGTCAATAACGGGGGGATCATGGAAAATGAAAAACAAAGCGTAAATTTCACAGAGGGGAATCATGATTAACAGCGAATAACAAATTTCCAGTAATTTGTTGGCAAGGTTGTCCACCTAGGTTGTGATATTTAGATATGATTTTAAGTGGCAAACCTTTTACAGCACACCGAGTGCACTTTTCCATCCCATCCCATCCCCCCCCCCCCCCCCCCCCGGGTTTATTCGGCGGCAAGCATATAACAAAATGACGTAAAAATATAATTAAATGAAAGTGCTCTTGCTTGTACGGGTACAGGAGTCTTGCTAGACTCAGCCCGTGCCCGAGTATTCGAGTATTCAAGTAGTCGTGGTGACACTAGTATATAGAGGCTTTCCATGAAAAATCGTTCGACCATGAAATGACTATGCTAAGAAGTATCAAACGTGAAATATATAAGTTAGAAAATACACAATCTTCCTTATTGAAAGTGTACGGACTCCCATTTTTTTGTTAAGGGGGTGGGGTGAGGGTGGAGTTTGCAGGCTGAGTTTTGCCCAAATTAAACGAAAATGACCAAATTTGGATAACAACATTTACCAAAACATATTCAATAAAAATCAACCCGACTGATTGTGTTCAATATATTGCGCAAATCGATCACCCATACTTGGTAAATACTATTGTTAACATCAACATATTGTGCAACAATACTGATCGTATATGGGCCGCTTTATATGTAAGTCAATATTAGTCGTTTCGCCCCCTGTAAGGAATTTAGTGAGACGGGTAAGAAGGAAAATTGTGCACTTTGTGATAAAATTATGCCACTTTGCATGCGTATAGTACTTGGGTCCCTTAATATTTATTGACAAAAACAAAATGGAAGTAGTGCCAGGGTCACTTGAGAGCCAAAATATGCAAATGAGCTAGGTCACGTGATCTGTCCTGCGCTCTGATTAGTTTACCTCTAGGGGGCGTGGCCTCTTCTGATTGGTTGACTTCTAAGCGTGGGGTGTGACGTAACGGGGACGCTGACCTCTCGAAGCGTCATGACGCTGACCTAACTAGGTTAATGACTTTGGCAGCTGTGGGATTGACGTGGGAACCCGACCTCTGTGATAACAGGATGTTGGTCAGATTTATGAGCTTGGCAGCTGTCGGGGGCTTATACAGGAAACAGATGGTGCGGAAGTTGTTAATGACTATCAGATGGCAAGATAGCGTGGGTTTAATGGGTTTGATAGCTGTCGGGGGTCTATACAGGAAACAGATGATGCGGAAGTCGTTAATGGCTATCAGATGGCAAGATAGCGTGGGTTTAATGGGTTTGATAGCTGTCGAGGGTCTATACAGGAAACAGATGATGCGGAAGTCGTTAATGGCTATCAGATGGCAATATAGCGTGGGTTTAATGGGTTTGATAGCTGTCGGGGGTCTATACATGAAACAGTAAAAAGTTTGTTTTATTTAACGACGCCACTGGAGCACATTGATTTTTTATCTTATCATCGGCTATTGGACGTCAAACATATGGTCATTCTGACACTGTGTTTTAGAGGAAACCCGCTGTCGCCACATAGGCTACTCTTTTTACGACAGGCAGCAAGGGATCTTTTATTTGCGCTTCCCACAGACAGGATAGCACAAACCATAGCCTTTGTTGAACCAGTTATGGATCACTGGTCGGTGCAAGTGGTTTACACCTACCCATTGAGCCTTGCGGAGCACTCACTCAGGGTTTGGAGTCGGTATCTGGATTAAAAATCCCATGCCTCGACTGGGATCCGAACCCAGTACCTACCAGCCTGTAGACCGATGGCCTGCCACGACGCCACCGAGGCCGGTATACATGAAACAGATGATGCGGAAGTCGTTAATGGCAAGATAGCGTGAGTTTAATGGGCTTGATAGCTGTCGGGGGTCTATACATGAAACAGATGATGCGGAAGTTGTTAATGACTATCAGATGGCAAGATAGCGTGGGTTTAATATGTTTGGCAGATGTCGGGGATCTATACAGGAAACGGTGCGGAAGTCGACAGTTGGCGAACATCCGGGGGGAAATTCCACGACATGGGGGACTGGGTTAATGGGTTTGGCAGCTGTGGACATCCAGGGATGGAAAGGTTTGAAACATGCCCATATACGACGATGGCCATGAGTCATCCCAGAACGAGTTCAGACACGTCTTGACGTCGAGTTAGCGTGGATTCGCTATAGATGGCGTGGAGTGTGATATCAAAAGAAATGCCCGAAATATTGCTGTATGTCAAAAACAAAAACCCACATTATTATCGGCCTCAGTGGTGTAGTGGTTAAGACTTAAGACTGGTAGGTACTGGGTTCGCTTCCGGGTTTCAACGGGTCACTACCCAGCCTTTTCACTAACTATTATATCCCACTATCCTAGACAGCCCAAGATAGCTGTCCACGATAGCGTGTTTAAACCTTAATGGACTATTGGACTATTGTTAGAGTGGAGAATATAACTAATTAAGCACTATCCCCACTGTCCTAGATAGCCACAGATAGCTGACGTGTGTGGGTCCAGGATAGCGTGCTTAAACCTTAATGGACTATTGGACTAGTGTTAGAGCAAAGAATCTCACCCCAAGCACTATCCCACTGTCCTAGACAATCCTAGATAACTGAAGTGTGTGTGTGTGTGTGTGTGTGTGTGTGTGTGTGTGTGTGTGTGTGTGTGTGTGTGTTTGTGTGTGTGTTTGTGTGTGCCTAGAACTGTACGATCCCACGTGGAAAAAAAGGAAAAGAGGAATAGAACAAGCCCCCGGCACCCAATGTCGTCATGGTCTATCCAAGGTCGAACAGAAACAGAAACAACAACAACAACAAAGTGGTACGGGTTGGAAAACCCCGAAACGGCAGAAGCATTTCTAAAAAGGCTATAAAAGGAATCACAGGGGCCAGACAACGTCATTTCACGTTGAGTAGTTGAACAGACAAGATGGTGAATTAGTGTCACATTTGCGGAAGAAAAATATGTTTTGACCCACGACCTAACTCGGCATACATGTACGAAATAAACATGGACTCTTGGAATCTGAAAATAAACCTTTGCAGCAGCAGCAGCAGCAGCAGCAAAAACAAAAACAACAGCAGCAGCAGCCACCATCTAAGCTGATACATCCGTTCACCATGATCAGGTTGGGACCCACTTCGTGTGGAAAGACATTTATGGTATACAAGTGAAAATTATTTCACAAGGGACATAACTTTGATAATAACTGGTACCGGGTTTGTTATTTTATTTATTACCCCAGCTATTTGGGTTTAAAAAAAAAGCTTCCATGTTCAATATACATCAGCTACACGCCCATATATATATATAGAAACGATGTAAACCACTTTACACTGTTCTGGGTATTGCTTTAACTTTGTATTTTAATCACGGTTCACAGATAATTTTCAAAACCTAAAGTTCTATATATTATTACATACCTGTTCAATCTTACTATAGTGATAAAGACATTTTGAAACCGTGTGATAAATTTATTTTGTATTGCACATATGTGCGATATGGACCGGAATTTGTAAATTAGAAATTCCCTTTTTCTTTTTTACTGCAGTTAGCGCCTTTTATTTACTGACGTCATATATGATTTACAAATGACGTCACATCGTATTTGAAACATTACACAAGGCTGCCGCAGATCATAGATTTAACAGTGTTGTTATGACGTTAACTTAAAAAACCATTTCTCTAAAACATAAAAGAAGGTATGCAATAAATACAGAATTCACATACGTTATTTTCCCTTCCTATTTAAAAAATAACCTCTATAATGAATTGCATTAAACTACCATTTTATTACAAGTTTAACACTGAAACCTGGCCCCGTGCTCATAAACCTTAAAGTCTAGACTTTAACGTCATGGCAACGCCATTCAAATAGCATTACGTTAAAGTCTGGACTTTAGTTTTATAAGCACAGGACCAGAAAGACGTAAACGCAAACGCTTTAAACTACGTGACGTCATTGTATGTGCTTTGCCAAATCATGATGACGTCATTTTTAGTACCGACAAGATGATTGGTTTGTTGGCGTTACATCGTCCAATAGGCTACGGGTGTTCGTTAAACCAATGCAGAATATTTTTTTTACTGAGAAAATATGAAAAATAAATATTTTCCCCATTACGAGTGACCGCTGGAGTAATAAATTACACATATGGATTTATATGGTTTAATGATTAAAGGAGAACTCACAAGAAAAGGATATTTGTAGAAGTAAAGTGGTCAACGATCAACAGTCTATAAACATGGTTGCAGGCGACTACAGCATCAACACTGGCGTCATCGACTGTTTTATTCGCCGCGACCTAGCTCGTTTCAGCGGGCATTGGTGTCTTCTTCGCAGTTAAAGACCGGCAGAACGTGAAAAGTAAAGAATACTTCTTGGCCGGACGGAACATGCAGATCATCCCCGTAGCATTGTCTCTGTGTGTGACGTTCATGTCGGCGCTAACGTTGCTGGGCGTCCCCGCAGAGATGTACAACTACAACTACAACACCATGTTTCTGTGGCTCTGTCTGACTTTTGTATTCGCAACGGCATCGGCGGGGTACATATTCGTCCCCGTGTTTCATCGACTTGGTATCACCAGCTCTTTTGAGGCAATTCAGTTTTAGGAATGTATTTAAGCGACCCCCAGTTAACCTCCCCTCGCCTCCCCCCGCCAGTTTTGGTCAGGTGATTAATTTTGGGTTTATTTTAGGTGATAAGTCTTGTTTATCAACGCCATCGAATCTAATTACGTCAGCCCATTTATAAAAATATATCTTTGATTTTCGGTTGAATTTAGCTTTTGATTACACTGTAGTGATTTTACCGAGTATTTAGATTGTAATTGAGGTGTACTTACGGTTTAGCAGATTATTGGTAGTGAGTAGCGTCTGGTCGTTTTCACGGTTTCAGTCGCAAGCGTGGGGGCTTCGCCTTCCAGAATCGTCTGCTGTCGTTTTGTGCCCATGTGACGCTCCTCGTCCAATGGGTGGGTCCCTTTTCCCCGCCAATCCCTACATGGTAAGGCACCAGTAGATTATTTGTCTCCAAGGGTGTCAGGCGGCGGACCAGTTCCAACTTTGACATCCGGTCGTCGACTGGTCGCGAGTCACCACTCTCTCCCCCGTTTTATAGAAGAGAAGATCACCTCCCGAATTTCCAGGGAACATCAAACACTTCACCAGCAGGTTACTGGCTCGGACTCATCCGGGCCAGGATTCAACAACCATCCATGAATAAACAGGTTCTGTGGAAACATCCAGGGTTTCCTGTTGTTATAGGTTAAGACTACCCCCCAAAAGAAACAGTCATATCATATTTGTAAACAGATACTGACTTATCTGGCGGTGGCATCCAGAAAAGCCATTAAAGTTATATCCACGAATATTATCCATTGAGCATAGTTAAGACAAATCCATGAATATTCAAATTATGCATTAAGCACAGTTAAACACACATCCAGGAATATTAAAGTTATGCATTAAGCACAGTTAAAGTCACATCCAGGAATATTAAAGTTATGCATTAAGCACAGTTGGAGTCACATCCATGAATATTAATAATGAAACACCAAGAACTACTCCTTGAATAACAATTAAAGTTGAACACTTAAAAGTTAAACACTTAAACACTTAAAAGTTAAACACTTAAAAGTTAACAGTTAAATAAATTCCAACTCAGCCTTTTGTGCAAATGTCAGTCAAGGCAACTATATTACATTATATTACACAAACCTAACAAAAAACTGGTCCATCATATTTTGCCCTATATGATGTTGGCCTCCTAATTACCATCCTTACTAAAAAAAAAGAGTCATAATTCAAATAATTATCCCTCAAATTGGCAATAGTTAATTGAGAATTAACTATTATTCCCCCACAAAATAATTTGGGACCCTCTCCCTAAGGAAAACAAGATAAAACAGGATTTTTCATGGCAGATACCTTCCCTCCCCCTCACAAAAGATGGAAAAGGTCCGCATCATCCAGGAAAAATATAATTTTATGTCCTGTTTTATCTTCTCAGTATTACATACTTACCTGAGAAAAGACCCCTTAAAAATCAGGTCTGTTCCCAATTACCCAAAATCCAACCCCCCCTTCCTGGGACATCTTCTATTATTGCTTACCCACAGGTCTCCCATACCCAATTAACTGTTCCCCAAGTGGATGCTGAACACCAACCATTCACCTGAAATACATTTAACTGGATAATATTGTTAGACCTGAAATAAAACATTAAAATTAGACATATCATACAGTTATTCGAATTTAGCCCTAATTCTCTTGTCTAGCAGACCATAATTGAAATATACCACCAGTGAAAATCCCCCACCATATGGAAATAATTATGTTCAATATTTTAAATACAGTACATATCTCTATGATATGGAAGGTTGTTCCCAGCTAATGCCGGGTACCAACCCGTTCCGTACAGACAACCCATATAGCCTACTGGTTTAATAATCACCCCCCCCCCCCCCCCCCATTTTTGTTTTGTTTACCGGTTAACCAGCCCGTACAACCGCCGGGCGTTGGAAACAGTGCTTTGTAGTACTGCCTCCAGGGATGTGTTTCGAACCCTGGCCACCTCGGCTGCCACCTCTCCGAGGTAACTCGGGCCGCTAGGACCTTGGCCCTCAGTCCGATATGAGGAGCATTTGTCTCCAATAGAAGACGATCGACGGGGGATAAGCGCCACTGCCTGGCGTTGTTCCCCGTCCAATGCAAACACCTTCCCGGAGACCCCAAAATAGGCCTCCGGGAACAACCTACAGGCATCCGTAACTGCTTGGCACCCCCCGTCGAAAGAGGTTAAGTGAATTTTTTGGGTTGGGGGGCACCTCTCCTGGAGAAGAAGGATACCAGCCGCGAGAGGGCCACGACTCCAATTCCCCCCCACAAAACTCGCCACTACAGGCGTGGACGGCTTGCTGGCCTCCAGGAGTGCTTTCATCAACAACTCCTGGGCCCTCCACGTCCCCACGTCGGCTGAAAAGTCAAAACCAATGAAGACAGCCACCCCATTCTTAGTGGCCATCTTCTCCACCCATCCCCTAACCGCGTCTTGGACCGTGGTTGCAAACCGGGGATGAATCCCTACCACCACTTTCCAGGCCGGGTAACATTCCATCGTAGGTGGAAAGTGACCCGGCTCGATGTACACTGACACCCACCCCCCACTCCCACCCCCATCACATCAATAACGGGGCAGGGAATACGGTGTGGATAGTGGTGCCGCACCACTTTCTCCTAACTGGGATCTGTGCCCAGTTTCATTACCCGGGCACAAGACTTTGGATGAAAATGGGCATCCACCCCTTGGAGCCGATCCCTCCCCTTGAATACTGGCCCAGGAGAAGCCGCCCAGCTCTCACCGGGCTCTGCCCCAACTGAGACCACCCTAGTGTCCCCTTCCGCCAACGGAGACTCCCCGCTCCCCGTTATTACCAACCTTCCCGGGGCGTCGTCGTGAGGAATCTCTGCCCCCGCAGAAATATCTAACCCCTGAGCCGACCATCCCAAAAACCAACGGCGGTCCTCCAGGGACAACAACGCCACCGCATGTAACAACGCTCTCCAGTGTATGAGCGCAGCCATGCTCAACACTGGATGTAGAGTAAACTGCTGAGATGGCTCGTTTAGAAAACGGGCCATCTGTTGTAGTGCGGGCACGTCCACCTCTGACGGGCCCACCATACTCGGGATCAATGGTCCCAGTCTACTGGCCAACTGACGCGGAGTACCCGACGGTCCGCAGACCCTCCTTGCCAGGTCTCTCACTGCCGCCCACCGAATGGTAGCCAGGTTTGGGGTACATGGATTTGCTGCCCCCAAGATTCCCGGGATGTGTACTGACAGGGCATGTGCCCATAATTTACGGGTCCATGTCCCACATGTCCTCTCCCCCGGGGTAAGAATCCTGGAGGGGGAGAGCCCTCCTTTAAGTCTATCAGCCTAGGAAAACAGAAAGGGGGGACATCGGGCAGGGAATCCTCCGATTGGAGTGACGACCCCGCCGCCGCCGGTGGAGACACACTTACCTCCCCCAGGTCCTCTTCCCAAGGCGACACACCCACCTCGACGGACTCCTCATGAGATGGCGGGCCCATCCCGGCTGGCTCCTCATGAGGTGATGGGCCCACCTCGGCTGACTCCTCTTGAGGTGGTGGCTCCACCTCTGCTGGTGCTTCTGGAGGTGGTAGGTCCACCTCGGCTGGTGCTTCTTCGTCAGGCAGGGGGGGAGCGTCACTCCCCCACCTACCCACAACTGTTTGGTCCTCGTGATTCATTTTCTATGAGAAAGAAAAGAACAGTTCCAATGGACCTAAATAATACTAACCCAAACAAGCCAACCTACCGTAATGAATAGTTAAAGTGTCCTCTGTCGGGAACCTATCTGTGCACCTCATCTCCCCACACCAGCAAGTACAACACCATGGAACCAATAAACAGAAAATCAGCAAATACATACTTTAATTAGCAAATCAGCAAGTCATGCAATATAACCTAAAAAAAACAATTTACATACTCACCAACCAGTCCATTTGGTATATAATGACAATACTTAATTTCAAAAATCAACCATAATTAATAAAAAGTAAGAAATAACAATAGAGATAATTAAGCACCATATCAACGAGCACACCAACCACAACAATCAAGCACAGTAAAGCGTGGTTAAGCAGTGCATAGAGACAACAACCAAGGAGAAAGGAACTACAGAAGAGGGGCGACTATAAGTGAAAGTGCAACTAGTCCTAAGAGGCACAACATGGAACACACCGTACTCACCACCCCTCTGACGGTACTCACTGCGGTGAGTCTGCTCCACACACGGGACAAATGTACAAGTCCATCAATCTACCCTCCTCCGGGGTTACCTCCACACACACATCATGATACCATTCTTTACACCGGTCGCACTGTATCATGAATTCACCTGTATAAGGCCCCATACAAAAACAATAAGTTTGTTGGCTCTTTGTTTTTCCCCTAGTTTGTCTACCCTCTTCTGTTGTTTTCTTCTTTTGGCCCAGTAACTCCCCTTTTGCCCGATCTAACCATGGTGATACCCTCCGATCATTACACAATTTTAATCGGTCATGGTTGATCACTGACACTCCTTTACGGAGTTGTACTTTGTACAAATAAGGGGAAATGCATTCCCTTATCAGTCCCGGACCTTTCCATGGTGGGCTAAGTTTTTTGTTTTCCCCTTTAAGAACAGCCGTGTCCAACACATACACATAGTCCCCTTTGGAATACTTGTGTTCTGCTGTTCTCAGGTCATAGTCCCTTTTCATTCTTTTCTGGGACTCACCCAACTTATTCCTAGCCAGTTCATGTGCACTCCTGATGGATTCTTCAAGCTGGGCCACATACTCATCAACATGTGCCGGCTGCTTCTCTACAGGGGGCCTGAACATGAGATCTGCTGGTTGATGGACCTCTCTACCCAGCATAAGGTGATTAGGAGTGTAACCTGTGTGGCGGTTCACCGCAGAGCGCAAAGCCCCTGCCAACTGAGCCAGGTTATCATCCCACCGGGTTTGAGATTTGTCAATATAGCATCGAACGGCATCCATGAGTGTACGGTTGTACTGTTCGACCTGTCCATTAGCAGATGGACGATAAGGTGTGGTTCGGGCTTTATGAATATGGAGCAGTTTACACACTTCTTGAAATAGCTCCGATTCAGAATTTCTCCCCTGATCAGTGAATATCTCAAAAGGGTAGCCAAATCTCGAGAAAAACTCATTGATAGCTGCCCTTGCTGTCACCTCAGCTGTCTGGGATGGCAATGGTATGCACTCTACCCACTTTGTAAACTGGTCTACCATCATGAGTACATAATCATTACCATTTTCAGTCTTGGGTAAAGGTCCCAAGAAATCGAGATGTACCCTCTCCATAGGGACCCCCGCATGAAACTGTTTCATGGGGCACCTCGCCTTCCTATTACCCTTCTTACAACGGTTACACTGTACACAGGTAAACACAAAGTTTTTTACAGCCCTAGACATACCGTACCAATAATACCTGGCACGCATTCTGCATTTGGTACGTTCCACGCCCTGGTGTCCTGATGCAGGAATATCATGATTTACCCCGAGCCACTCCCGTCGCAAGGAATGGGGTACAACTAGCAGTTCTCTGCTCTCCGAATCATCCTCAATCCGTTTGTACAGGACCCCACGTTCATCTAAATGAAACGTGTCCCGGTTAATCCAATAGCACTTAGATTCATGGTCGCCCAGAAACAATTCTGCCTCACTGGGTACTACCTGCGTCTCCAACCATTGGATAACCTGTCTCAAATCCCGATCCTCACGCTGCTTTTCCTTTCATCTGGTCAGCCGAGTACCCCACAAAGGAGTTGTCACCCGAACTGTCCTCAGTAATAGTTACTGACAGCACTCTGTTAGGGACCACACCTACATCTATATGTGTACACAATGGCCCTGCACCCTGGGGCTCGGGGTCGAACTCAATACCCCCAGTGAGCAACTGCTGGAACTCAGTACTCTGAACCACTGATGCACTCTCAGTCACAGCGGAAACCACCTGCCGTACCAGTGTCGGTTGATCCACCCTGGTGGCTAAAGGTACTGCATCATCTACGTTGTCAAAAAACGAGCCCCAATTATCATTGGCTCGTGCACAATACTTGCAGCCCCCACAAGGCAAGTCTTGTAGTCTGACACCTGCCTTAAATTCTGGGCATGGTTGTGATAAAGGCAGTCGTGATAAGGCATCAGCGTCCATGTGCTGCTTACCGGGTCGGTGTTGAATCTGCATGTTATATTGACCCAGTTCCTCTAACCATCTGGCTAATTGACCTTGCGGTTGCTTAAAGTTTACCAGGTTAAACTGTTGTGATCAGTTCGCACTAAGAACCTCCTACCCAGCAGATAGTGGCGGAACTGACGGGTAAACTTTACAACCGCCAACAATTCTTTCCGGGTAGTACAGTACTTTTTCTGTTCTGAGGTGAGGCTACAGCTGGCATAAGCAACCGTTCTTTCGGTGCCGTTCTGCAGCTGAGACAACTCTGCCCCTATTGCCTTGTCCGATGCATCCGTATCAAGTATGAATGGGTCATCTTTGTTGGGCAATGTTAGCACCGGAGTGGATACCAGTGCCTCTTTTAGTTTAACCCAAGCTGCCTCCTGAGCAGGTCCCCACATAAATGCTTTTTTACCCGTGATCTCGTACAAAAGGACTGCAATTTCCTCAAAGTTAGCTATGAAATTGCGATGGTAGTTGGCAAAGCCCAAAAAACTTTCTACCTCCCTTGTGCACCGGGGAATAGGCCACTCCTGAACACTGTCGGCATATCCAGTGCCCATCTCTACCCCGTTGGGACCTATCACTCTACCCAGAAATTCCACCTTTGAAACAGTTCACATTTCTTGGGTTTGAACTTCAGATCATATTCGCGAAATCTGTTAAAGACTGACCGCAAATTAGTCAAATGATCACCCTTACCCATGACCAAAATATCATCCAAGAATGCTAACGCCACATTCCACGTTAACCCTCTCAAAACCAAGTTCATGGCTCGAGCAAACGTTGCCGGAGCGTTGCACAACCCAAAACCCATGCGTACGAACTCAAAAAGGCCATACTTTGTGACAAAAGCTGTTTTTTTCCGGTCCTCTGCTTTAACACCAATCTGGTAATATGCTGAATTAGCATCCAGTTTAGAAAACCAGATATTTCCAGACAGGGTGTCTAAACACTCATCTATCAGTGGTAACGGGTACACGTCTTTGACAGTGACCTCGTTCAACTTTCTATAGTCAATACGCCACCGTACCCCTCCATCCCGTTTACGAATCAGTACGGGAGCAGAAGCCCACTCCGACGCAGATGGCTGAATTATTTCTGCATCTAGCATTTTCTGTAAATGAGCTTCTTCCTCATTGACAAAACATTGGGGTGTTCGCCTCATTCTTGCCTTGACAGGCCGGGCATTACCCGTATCTATCTCGTGCTCTATCGTGGTAAATGAGCCAAAGTCAAAATCACTCTGGGCAAACACATCCTGGTACTCAACCAGTAAAGCGGCCAGGTTTTCCGCTTGCTCAGAGTTCAACTCTTTACAGGAGTTGTCGTACATGTTTTTCAAAAATTCAGGTACCACCTGTTTTTCACCCTGAGATTCTTTCAACCTTTTTACCGTAGCAGATGGCGGCAATTTGTGATTTACCACCGGTGCTGCTTCCATAGCATGCCCCACAACCTGCTGTGCCTGGAGTGTTACTGGTCTATCACCCAAATTCACCAGACACACACTAGCCTTGTTGCCTGCTGCCTGGAACGTATATGGCATCATTGCCAATGTCGATACACACTCCGTGCTCGGCTCAACCACAAATGTGGGCATACTTCGGCTCAAACTGCAGGGAAAATGTTTCGCTGAATTTGGCGGTACCACCACCTTTTCTAGCACCTTAACCTTCGCCACCACT
This sequence comes from Gigantopelta aegis, assembly GCF_016097555.1. Lineage (NCBI taxonomy): Eukaryota > Metazoa > Mollusca > Gastropoda > Neomphalida > Peltospiridae > Gigantopelta > Gigantopelta aegis. The sequence goes on from NC_054706.1 coordinate 69,857,213, forward strand.
GGCGACTGGCCAATCAATCCAAAAACCATAGAGATGGATTTACCCCCAACCGTCAAAGTGCCTGCCTGTAAATCCAACTTTGCATTACAAGCCCTCAAGAAGTCTAAACCCAACAACATATCATCCTCGATTGGGGCTACATACATTTTGGACTGAAAATTGGTATCTCCCAGTGTCAAGGTCACAGGACCTACAACAATCCCTTCCATTTTCATTTCTCTGCCTGCGGTATTCAAAGATACAGCCCGAATAACCTTAGGCTTAGTCACCATGCTATCATAGATTCGGTCAGCAATGATATTCACCTCCGCCCCAGTATCTACTGTGGCATTTACAGAACACCCATTTACAATGACAGGTACAGAGAACATAGGCCCAGCGCTTACAGGTTTAAGTTTGATGACTGGTGTTGCCTCCCCTTTCTCTGTCTCTACCGCCTCCACTGTTATCTGCCCTTCCATTGGACAGCTCTCTGGAGGTACGATTACCTTCCTTTCTTCTACTACCATTTTCTTATCCTGAACATCACCCACCCCTGGGCTGTCCCTAACATCGTCATCTACACCCCCAGAATGTGCCGTCACCCCCTCGACCACCACTGTCGAAACTGACCCCTCTTTTTGAGCCGCCATTCCCGTCGCCCCAACTGCCACATCCGTGGTTCCTGCAGCCACCCCCTTTTCAGGTGCTACCGCCGCTACGTCCACAGTCTCTACGACTACATCCTTCCCCTGGTTACCCCCTATCGTAACCCTATCTCGGCTACTCTCCAAGGTCACCCCATTTTCAACAGTCCGATCTACATGTGACTCGTTCGATGCTAGCCCTTCCTGTTCAGCCACCTCACCCGTTTCCCCCACTGTCACGCCCGCATTTTCTACAGCCACCCCCTTTCCAGGTGCTCCCCCTGCGATGTCGACAGTCTTTGCAACCGCCTCCTCCGAGGTCATACTCGTCTCCTGGTCACACCATGTAACTTTATCCTGGCTACTTTCTCCCAAGGCTACATCGATTTTCATGTTTTGACACATATCCCCTCCCCCAGGGGTCTGGTATTCGGGCATGATAATGATACAATGATCACTGTAAAGTTGGCTTCTGGATGGACGCCGAATTCTGACGTGTACATATCTCTACACCCCCCCCCCCCCCAACTTACAGATTTCTTCCCTACAGAACTGCCAGCCACCCCCTTGGTGCCGACAGCCCTGCACCCGGTACCCAACGGTACCATACCTGCTAGAGGCCGTCTACCACTACTCTTGGACTGGGTTAAGGCCTACTGACCCAGCCCTTTCCCGTTTAACGACTTCGTTCCTTTCCACTGTGGACACTCCCTTCGAAAGTGTCCCACCTCATTGCAAAGATAACATCTAGGAGGCACCCTTTCCCTTCCCTGTGGTGAAGGAGACCCCTCCCTTCTACCCACTGAAGGTGACCTATCCCTAGGTTGGAACTGCCCCCTGTTGTTGGTACCAAAATGCGACCCGTCCTTTCTAGTCTCTCCATAGCAGAGTGGGGGGGCGTTAGACGTTTCCCGCCCAAGGCTACCAGTGTTTCTACTAACACTCATTTGAGCGACCCGCTGTCCACCGATTGACAGTTCATCCACCCGACTAGACAAAAAATCCAATCTATCTCTGAAACTGTCTCCCACCGGATTAAGCTCCCTATTGATTGTACTCCTATCACTGTGTCCCCATCCGTCTATGCGGGACACACGAGCCTCTAACGGTGTACTACCCGGTATTCTACCAATAGATCGAGCATTCAGCGCCGCATTGGTGCACTGCCACCGTAACAACGTATCCATAGCATCGTCAAGAGTTCGGGGATTTGCATTGCACAAATGATGTGCCGCCGCTACATCTTCACAACCCTGACAAAATCTGGTCGTTACCTGAGAAGACATAAAGTCGTCGGGCAGACACTGAAACGCTCTATTTGCTAGAACTACCACCCGGTCCGCCCAATCTCTGATATCCTCCCCTGGTTTTTGTTTAGCCGTGAAAAACTCCATCTGAGCCGAACTCGACATATCATACGACCCAAATCGTTTCGCCAGCTTGTGCATAATCTCTGTATACCGGAGGTTTTGGGGGGCCAATATAAGGGCATAATATTCACTAGCCTTACCCTGTAATGAAAAACAAAGTTCCTCTTTACACGGCTGTGGGGGCCAGTTCGCACACTCGGCCATGTATTGAAATTTGGTTTCAAAAGCCTTCCAACTACTTTTGCCATCATATTCCACTTTCTTGTTGAAATGAAATAACCTTTCCTCCGGCGCACCCCCCCCCCCTTACTGGGAACCTCCCCTCCGGATGAAAATTAAATCCATCCCTGTCTACATCACCCCCTCCTTGGCGATATGGGACACAACCCTGATACATCGACCTCCCCTGTGGGTGAACGGTAGAACCACCCCTTTGGGGGTTAAATCCTTCCTCACAAGAAATGGGACTACTCCTGTGCCAAGTACCCCCCTCTGGGTATGACAGTGGACCACTCCTGTGTGGGTAACCACCCTCCGATGACGGACCGAAATCGCCCCCGTTTGGGTTATCCCCCTCTGGGCGTGAAATGGTACCAACCCTATTCGGGTAACTACCCTCCGGGTAAGAATCACGACTACCCCTGGCCGGTTTACCCCCCTCTGGGCATGGGTAAGTACCACCCCCTTTCGGGCAACTCCCCTCTGGATAGGAAGCAACGTCACCCCTGGGTGGGTTACCCCCCTCTGGGATGAAAACCAAACTGCCCCTATGGGCATTTGTCCCCTCCCCCGGATAAATACCAAGACCACCCGTCAACGATGTCCCCCCTTCTACAGTACCGGACCCCGTACTTATTGAACGGTGATACCTAGAATTCCTGTCTACGTACCCGGAACTAGGAGGTGTCAGAATAGAAATGTGGCCTACTTCGTGCGGGCTAACCTGCAAATCCGGGGATTGACTTTCCCCCATAGCCCCATCATTCTCACGAAATGACATACCGGGAACTGTTCCCTGAAAAACACAATAAATAAACGCAAAGTATTTCGAACTTTCAAAAAATACTTTATTTCTCTGCACTGGAGCCGAACCGTAAATTTAAAATCCTCCCCCACACAAACAAAATTATTACGTCATTTAGTCAGAAAAACTTCAAGAATGCAATATGCTATAAAAATATCAATAAAAACACTGTGAAAAACTTCCTATTACTTTGAGAAAATTAATTCGCGAAAAAATTCAATATGGCGGCCAATTAAAAAATTTCCCTTTTTTCCTGAAAACAATTAAACCCAAAGACAAAAGACTAATTGTAATTAATAGATTAGCAGATGCGTTCAAATGCTCGCAGCGCCATTGTAGTGATTTTACCGAGTATTTAGATTGTAAGTGGGTACGCATTCTTGGAAGCCTCATCTTCATTGTACAGGCGGTAAGTATCGATCAGTATTTGTTGGAACCTATTGTCCGAACCAAATTGACCCCTCCGTACGGCGTGATTGACAACCGCGCTGGACCAATCATGTTTCGCGGTTCAAAAACCGCGGGCCCAACTTTGCTTAGACGCCATTAGGTTAGACAACATACTTTTTTTCGATGTGTAACGTTTTTGTATAGTTAGCATTAAAATTAGTTAAAATAATTGTCTCCCCCAAATGAATTATAATCATAGTAAACATATACTTCAGCTGACGTGTGTTAACAGCGATGATAACTATGCGGAGCCTATGATTGACGTAAAATCAGTGTTTTCCTGCGAAACCGTCACATGGTATTGAAAGTGATTTTTTGCCGAAATCCATCAAAATTCAACTGATATATAAATTCTACGAAGGTAAGAGTTTAAGAATCACTTTTCCTCCATTGTAATGGAATTTATTGACTCATTTAATCAGTCTTCGATGTATATATTGTCGTTAATAATCCGTCGTTAAACTGCAGTCCTACGAATGGTCAAAATAAAGGTTTTGGCAAGACTTCCGATCGTTCCAACATTCAGTTTAGGTTTAGGGTTAGTGATAGTATTAACAAGCATGTAATTTTGTATCAGCTGCCATTTTGACTTTTTATGGAATATTCTTCAAGAGGGGTGAAAGGATAGGACTTAATCTAACAACGTCATAACATGTTATGATATAAAAGCAAACGTGATGACGTCATATTATTATTTATTATTATTATTATTATTATTATTATTATTATTATTATTATTATTATTATTTTAATGATACCACTAGACGCAGTAGAGATCATCGATTTCATAGTAATTGTGTCACATACTTTGGAGGCTTTCACCCCTCTTGAAGAGTATTCTATAAAGAAGCAACATTGCAGACGGCAGAAAACTGCATGTATTTTTCCCTATGCAATCTCAGCAAAGACAATATCGGCGACATCGTCTAGTGTGTGGAATCTGTATATTTGTAGTGGTTTTTTTGCGATTTGTGTCTGGACAAACTTTGGAGGAAATCTAACGGCAATTAAAGGTAGGAGAGTAATTTTTTGTAGTTGTTAACAATTTGGTTCGGACAATAGTGGTACTTGTAGAATGTTTCATGTTACAGACTAAGAATCCATCAGTATGTGTTACAACCTAGTTTTTCATGTTACATACGGTAAGAATCCATCCGTATTTGTTACATCCTAGTTGTTCATGTTACAGACGGTAAGAATCCATCAGTATGTGTTACAACCTAGGTTTTCATGTTACAGACGGTAAGAATCCATCAGTATGTCTTACAACCTAGGTTTTTATGTTACAGATGATTCGAATCCATCAGTATGTTTACAACCTAATTTTTTTTTCCATTTTACAGACGGTAAGAATCCATCAGTATTTGTTACATCATAGTGGTACTTGTTGAAATGTTCTATTATGGCAGGTAAGAATAGATCAGTATTTGTTAGAACCTAGTGGTACTTGTAGAAATGTTCATTTTACAGACGGTAAAAATCCAGTGCTACTTCAGTAGAAATGTGCTTATATGGTATATACTGTAAGAAAGTAGTCCTATTTGTAAAAACAAATCATGTTGCAGACTATAATAATCTAGCGGTATTTGTAAGAATCTAGTAATACTTGTAGAAATGTTCGTTATTTGTAACAAACAAATACATATATATCTCGTGAAAGCTGTATTGGGACTATGTTTTTATTTTTTATTTTTTATTTTACAGTAAAGCGAAGGAGGATTCGGATGCAAGGGGGGGGGGGGGGGCGGATCGGATATGCACTGGGCTCTCAGTTGAAAGGCGAATTAACATATTACCTATCTTGTTCCCCAGACCCTGTCATCTGCCATCGTCTGTGAAAATGTACCGTCGTTGCGTGCAAAGTAGCACAAACAAGAAATTAAGCGTCTATAAAAATCTCATAATAAGTGGGCATGGAATCATTAAAAAATGCAATGACATCAGTGATATAAAGTCTTCTTAGAGGCGGATCTAGTGTGGGAACGAGAGTACTAACTTCCCCTAAAAATATTCGTGTCCTTTTTTTTCTCTTTTAATTTTTTTTCCCTATCAGGGTGCCCTTTTGACGAGTTGGTCTGTGTGTCCTTTTTATCGTCAAATCCACCCTCACCTCCCACCCCCAATATGTCTTGGCATCGCTCTAGTTTATACAGCTGTAAAAAGCGGAACACCTTTTGTAAAATTTACAAAATTATGATCAGTAATAATAATAGAATAGATGTTTAACGACACCCCAGCACGACAAATACACCACTAAAGCACATTGATTTATTAATCATCGGCTATTGGGTGTCAACCGTTTGGTAATTTTGACAAATTATCGGATGTCAAACATGGATAAGACATAAGATGAAAGCCGCTACATTTTTCTCTTTTTATATGCACTTTCCCACAGACATGGCAGCACATACGGCCTTTGATATGGCAGTCGTGAGGCGCTAGTTAAGACGGGAAGAAACTTTATGGGTACCACAGAGGAATTTCAAACTTACGACCCAAGCACTTAATGCGACTGAGTTAAATTCTTCCCCGTCATAGTTCACTAACTTCATTTATTAGTGTACCGGATGATTAAACACACACACACACACACACACACACACACACACACACACACACACAAACAAACACAAACCCATCAAAACAAAACACAGCACAACGTTTTGGAATAGAATAGCGGAAAAGTTAACCCAGTGATAAATCGCGGTCGGTCTGGGATCGATCCCCGTCGGTGGGCCCATTGGGTTATTTTTCGTTTCAGCCAATGCACCAAGACTGGCATATCAAAGACCGTGGAATGTGCTATCCTGTCTGTGGGATGGTACATATAAAAGATCCCTTGCTACTAATGGAAAAATGTAGCAGGTTTCCTCTCTAAGACTACGGTATATGTTAAAATTACGAAATGTTTGACATCCAATAGCCGATGATTAATAAATCAATGTGCTTTAGATGCGGTCTTGAACGTGAATACGTTTTTGTCGTTCAGACTGGAAAGACAGTCCCATTTTGAATAGTCCACTGGGTTGCGTGAAAAGGAAATATCGAAATTTTGCAAACTCGCTATAGTCCCTTTAATTCGCAAAATGGCTAATTAGAAAACCACGTAGGTTTTAGATCTTATATATTTTACTTTATTACCCGTAAACATTCAGTTCATTGGTATTACAAACATTAAATAACCTTATACATGTATAATGCATATGCCATTAAAACAGGGGAAACAATCTACAGTGTATACAGTAAAAGATGAAAGGAAGAAAGGAAATTTTTTATTTAACGATGCACTCAACACATTTTATTTACGGTTATATGGCGTCGGGCAGTAAAAGAGATGGGAATATTTAATACAAAATGTAATAATAATTATCAATATATAATAAAGGGATCTGACACTATTTCGGCTGCTTGGCTAACTGAATAAGAATTTGGCTAAATATTTGTTGACCAAATTTGCCAAACATTTCTAATTTTGGATGTCCAGCTTAAATCCTGTAATACATGTATATAGATATTTGCTACAACCGTACAGAAAACGAGCATTAAGTAATACAAAGACTTCATTTCACTATCAAACACGCGCGAAAATATTGAGAATGTCAAACCTCCCCTTTTTTATGTGGGCGGGAAGTATTCCCAGTGGTGAATTTGAAGCACTCGGCCCCGTCGGTGGGCCCATTGGGCTCTTTCTTGTTCCAGCCAGTACATCACGAATGGCATACCAAAAAGCCGTGGTATGCGCTATTCTGTCTATGGGATAGTGTATATAAAAGATCCCTTACTACTAATGAAGAAATCCCGCGCTTGTTACCGACTACGGTTGGACTGCTGGTGCTCCCTTGCACCTGCCAGTGCAGGCGGTCCCTCCTTCACCCACTCCAACCCTTCCCTGTCCTGGACGGAGGAACCAGCTGAGGCCGGTACTTGCGCCTAGGACAGGCGTGCGCTACAACAGCATGCTCTGAATGTGCACGTTAAACCATTTTCCGAGTTCCAAGTTCCAATGAAGAAATGTGGCAGGTTTCCTCTCTTTAACAAATGCTCAATATCATAAGCTGATTTACAGATATTTTTCAAAACTTGCGTCAGATAAGAATAAATAAAAACTGAAAACTGAAATTGGATGTTAAAAATTATTTGTACACCAGTGTAGCTAGTTAAAAAAAGAACATGTCTGGACAAATTAACTGTATACTGATGGAATGAAACAAAGTATCACACCAACCCGTAACGGGAGAGAGAAACCGTCACCCATAGTATCAGTTAACCGTGTTACTAACATTATATCTCACATTACTGACATTCAGTCCCATAGTACTTTGTACTTTGATAATTACAGTGATTGAAATTTAGTCTACAATACCAAAGGTTCCCTCATTTCTTTCTCACAAAATATATATTTTTAGGCAATGTTACTGATAATTTAGTTGGTCAGCTACCGTACTGCCTCTGCTTTAAGTCATTATTTTTTTAACAAACACTATTTATCGTAAATGATCATTGTTGTATGTTACAATTAACAGCAACACAGGTAGTATTTCAGCACATAGGTTAGTTCCTTTTCAACTATAACATGTTGCGCTGACGATTTCTATGTCGCAGCATATGCATCAAGCTTACATTATACTTTTATATAAACACATTGATAAATACAACAGAATAAAGTTGATAGAAAAGGATAAGATATATATTTCTAAATTTCAGTGACTGGCTTCGATTTGTGGGGTTCTGTATCTGCTGTTGGACTAGTGGTGACATTTTACACATCTATGGTAAACTGTGTTATAAACTGTGTTATAAACTGTGTTTTAAGGACTATAAAAGTATTTTTAACTTGTTAATTTAGCTTATCACAGGCTTGGACATCATTTTTCAAAAACAAAGCGAAGCCAAACAAAAACAATACATTATTATTTTTTAAAAATAAGAAAAAAGTAGACGTAAACAAATGTAGGTTACTGAAACTAACACATATTATATCCACGGCTTCGCCGCTCATTGCTAGCACGTCAGTTTTATGCGAACTAATACTATGCTCCTGTATTTAGGAGCTATAATGTCTGGTAAAGAGCCCTTGTTCGTTACAACTGACAACATATTCGTTATAGTCTGAAGCTAATGTACTTAACCTAGATTTGTAGCCTATGCAATGTTTTCTTTTTTATGTTTCTGGTGTGTGAGACCATACATATGACGAATCAGCTTGATGACACATTTCCTAATTTGCATAAATTCAATATGGCCACCGCTCAACCATTGGGGATTCTTTTTTCACCATATCTCCACTTGTAGATGGAAAAGTAGATTACAACTAAAATGTTATTTTAAAGTTTTAAATCATGGATAACACATAAGATAACAATGGTTTAATTGGATATTTAAAATCAACAAGTGTCAACACAGGTTTCATTTGCATAAATCCAATATGGCTGCCATTCAAATTTGAAGATCCTGTTCTCTCCATGACTCTATTTCTATACATGAGATGGAGATTTAGAAGTATCTAAAATTTTACTGGCTGTTTTTCTCAGCATAAGAAACACATTAAGATAGCATTTGTTATAATTTGGGGAGCGCCAAACAGTGTAACATTCATCATAAGAAAAACAGAGAGAGAGAGACGAGAGAGAGGGAGAGAGAGAGAGAGAGAGAGAGAGAGAGAGAGAGAGAGAGAGAGAGGGGAGAGAGAGAGAGAGAGAGAGAGAGAGATGGACGTTGACATTTTTTTAACCAGTCAGAACAGAACCATTTTGTTATATCATATATTGAAGGTAACGGTTCACTCAAAATACACGCTACTGGTTGTTCTAAATGAATATCAAATCTGTGACTGTTTCAGGGCGGCATGAAGGCTGTTTTGTGGACTGACACGTTCCAGGCTGGTGTCATTTTTGCTGGGTTACTGGCCGTCCTAATCCAAGGTTCCATTGTTACAGGAGGGTTCGCCAACGCCTGGAGTATTGCTCTGAACAGGTCAAGGATACGCTTTGATGAGTAGGTCTTAGCAAGTTATATATATGTTATGTGCAACCAAGGTGGCGAGATATTAATATATTTATCTGTGCTATGATTTGCAGATGAACGCACATTTGTGTGCTTTTGAAGCGAAAAGAATGTCTTCAGTGACATTTTGTTTTCATTGGAGCATAAAAGCTTCATGATTTCTGGCAAGAACAAGATCGGTTAATGGATAACTGTTTAAGGATGCATCCTTATTGGCTGGAATATCTAAAATGAAAATATCTGCCAGAGGGTAGACAACAGCAAATGAAACTAATTCTTTTAAGAAGACAATGTTTTCCAGATATTCTGACTAACCTCCTCTAAACATGACCCCAACCTTTAAGGGTATTTTTAAGCAATGAAAAGAAAACATTTATTTTGTTTAGTGACACCACTATAGCACTCTGATTTATTAATCAATAGCTACTGGATGTCAAATGATTGATAATTTTGACCTGTAGTCTTAGTGGAAACCTGCTGTAATTTTCTATTAGCAACAAAGGATCTTTTATATCCACATGTCCATAGATAACACAGCACATACCAGTTGTGGCGCAGTGGCTGAAACGGAGGTGTGGGGGAATCCAATCAGAGGATAGGTCCACGATCCTACGACTAAAGAACCTCAGACGATTACTATTCCGACTGAGCCAGATCCCACCTTTCTCAAGGAACATACATGTACAATACTAAGTATGAGTTTTCAAATATATATGTAGTCCCATACAAATTCACACAGCATCGATCAGTCGCAACCAACCATTTAGTTTGCAGATTATCTGCCAATGCTAGATCCAGCAAATATGTTATACAGGGTATATACGGAGTTTCATGAATTGTTAAAATTAATAGGATTATTGTTTAATTTTGACATCATTGTTTCTTCTAATTTCCATTCATGTGACATCAATTTAAAAGAAAAGAAAGAACATCCGCCCCACTCCATCTATCCTAAACAATCCTGACATCGAGCTACAATTAGATAAACTAATAACATTACAAATCTGAACAAGACAAATACATTTTGTCCAGGATGTCACGTGTGTTACCCATTAAGTCACGGGTGTTGCCTTGGTTTGTGGGAAAGGATTATAATTTTAATTCATCTCTTGTGCAAGAAGCCTTCATCAGATGCCAACAGAAAATCCAGCTTGGCACCAAAGCTTCTCTCCGCTTTGTGCACGAAAAAAATGCTTTTGCAGCAACACATGTGACATTTGTACCACCACCCCTGAAAAAGGTACAGTATAGGGCATCCACGAGTCCAAAATATTGGACTCGAGTACTCGAGGGTCAAACTCGACCCGAACGCGAGTACCAGATACTTACACTAGATGACGATGAGACTAAGGAATAAAGTAAAATAGCATTATGCATCTTAATTCCAGCGCTGAACATGGGTGCCAAATCATGTCATTGTATTGTATTTCACACTTTCTCATAGCCCTATAATGTAACCGGTTGCAAACTTATGGCAAAATGACGTTACACATATAATTAAATAAGAGTGCTCTTCCTTGCACAGGTACTCGAGTCCTGTGAACGGAATCGAGTCTTTCTAGACTCGGCCCGTGCTCAAATACTTGAGTTCTCGTAGAGACACTAGCACAGTATGACTGAAATATGAAACTATCATGAAAAGCTGTGTATACAGTTTTGGAAATTCATATTTAGTCCCATGTTGAACACCACTAATTTGGTTTAATTGCTAATAGTTTTTATGTACGTTGATACAGCTACAGTCTTTGCAATGTAGCATTTTTTCCCCGGCCACTCAGATCTATTTAGTAGCTGAATCAGTGAATAATACTTTACATATATGAATTGTGCAGTACGGTTTAGTTATTTGGGGCCTTTGGCCTTGCCAAATAACAATAAACCACAATCAGAAAGTATGTTTTGTATTTTCACCTGGAGGTTGATGTTTTCGCAGAATTGCCCATAACTTCACACCTATATTAGTGGTCATCTTGTATTTCGAATTATGTTAATCCCTAACCAACTTTGCTAATAGTTTAAACAAATTCACTGACCCCACAGAAATGTGACTAGACACCAAAATGAACATTTGTCATAGAATTAATGTGAAGAAAGTTATACCCAAAGCATATATTGACAGCCATATTGGTGGCCATCTTGGACTTCCTAAGACATAAACTGTAACCAACCTTGTAAATGGTTTAAATGGATTCCTAACTCTTTCACCACGACAGGCCGGTATACCGGCTAGCGATATCCAGTGCCTCTCAGCACGACAGGCCGGTTTAGCGGCTTGTAACACCTGTTCATATTTGGCGCCGAGTGACGCGTCAATATTATAATTAGACAAAATCTCGCGCGACCAAAGCTGCCATGTGACACACTGTAATGGCTGCGCCCATGTTCTAGCGAATTTTGAATGAGTTTTTTTAAGTTTATACTGATATTCTGACTGTAATTAAACATGAACCGAGGTGACGAAATTTTGTCTGTTGAAAACAATGATTGCGATTCAGATGACGGGTTTTCCGATGATGAAATGTGGGATAATATGGACACTGGTGCATTTGATTTAATCGAGATTGGCGATCGTGAACGAAATGTCATTCAACATGGCAATTTAGAAGAAAATGATACCGATGACGAGTTACAAGATGACTTGCCACTGTTTTACCACGCGCCTGAGTTTACCTGGACACATGAGCCATATTCGGTTACCTGCAGATCGGAGTATGGCGATCTCGCCCCGTGTCGATCTCGCCCTGGCGAAGTCGCCCCGGGCGAGTTCGCCAGGACTTATTTTCATCGTTAGGCGAAGTTATCATACATATTAGACTTGCTAGAAGACATATATTACAACATATATTATAGTATATATCTACTGTCATTATCAGCATGTTTTTGTGCCAAAACTACAGGGTTATACCACTTATACTACTAGTTTTGTGTTGGGACACGCTGTGGCGAGATCGCCATATTTACTTCCGTGTTGCATGTCTGTTTAGCGAAGTCGCCAGTACATTATAACTCAACAATATTCAAGTTACAAGCTGTTTTATGTTACTTCATTAAGTAAATACATGTGCAGTAGTCATGTTTTGATTTTCTTGTTGTAAAATGTAATACCTTGGTAGTTTACATTTCTGACGATTTCACTTGCAAGCCGGGGCGAGATCGCCAGGATTTTCCAACGGAGCCTGGCGATCTCGCCCCGTGTCGATTTAGTTTTTTCTTGTTTAAGTTTACAGTTTACAGTTTATTATAATAAATACACGTAAAGTACACATTTATGGTTTGTTTCATCATGTAATGTAACATTTCTTATTATTTCACTTTTTCAGGCTGTGGCGAGATCGCCAGGATTTTCTCAGTGTAGCATTTTTATGTTGGTGAAGTTGTCACACGTTACTACGCAACTATTTGTCATAAGTGCACACTTTGATGTTCAATTTGGTATAATAAATATATGAACAAGACAACATTCATTTATTGTTTATTTTCAACTCGAATTCCAAGTCAGTTGGATTTTTCGGCCGGCTGGTCTGGCGACAGTAGTTTGCGTGTACTAGACGATCGAGCGTTGGCAGCGCTGGGCAGGGAGCCGGACCTAAATGTTCCTGGACTAGCTGATCAACGATACTCCCTGCTGATCTGAAGGGATCACTCTTCGCTGCCAACTTCATGTCTACAGTCATTTTCGCAACCACTGCGCCTCCTATTTGCCGTACATGGCAGTGCATGTGCTCACCAGCCACAAACAGGTCAGCCTGCTGTCTAACCGATGCTCGACAATGCTTGACCTGTGCGTTTCTAGTCGCACACAACGCCACACAACGGTGCCATCTGAAATTATCCGAAATTAACAGTATTACTTTAAGTACATAATAAGAAAGGTAGAAAGAACATCTGACTGATTGTTATTTTTTAAAATTACTAGTTAGCATTTAAGTGTTTGCTATGCAGGTTGTTTCCCCAAAATATTGTTACTAATAATGACAATAATAATAATAACATTTTTATTATATTGGAATCGGAATTATATTTACCTACAAAACTTTTCACCGAAAGACGATAGTAGCAATAATAAATATAAATAAAATAAAGTAATGACACTGATAAAATTCATACCTGAAAGTGTGTTTCTTCGACGTAAGAATACCCGTCGCTGTCGAAGAGTTTATTTTTTTCCTCTGATGGGTTGCTGCTTTAACTACTGCAAAAGTGGATGCAGTTTTGTATAGCAAACACATGCTGGTGGTGGTCGGTCTTCGACAACGGAATCCTCTATGATGTCAAAAGGTCGGGGTGGTATTGCCTCCAGTTGAAATTGATTTTCAACTACGTAAGTAGCCTGTAAAAAATGTATTACTTGTTAATTAATATTTCCTTGTGTGTAGGTCTGTTTACGTGAAAAAATAATTCTGCCACATATTGTTGACATATTTAATGGCCAAACAAACTATTACTTGAATATATATTATACTTTTGATTTGTCTTTTGGACGAATGAATAGTGCGTCACACCAATATAATCCAATGTATTTGATTTATTGCGCGTTGCCATAATTAAAAAATTAACATATATATAATAAGGCAAATAGTATGTCCGGCATCAATTAATTATTTATATATACACATTTGAGAGAAGAAATTATAATTACCTGAACCTCAGCAACGTCATCTCTAGAGACTTCCACGAGTTCATCATAGTAGTCGAGTTGTCGGGTGCTCTCAGCCGCAGGGGCACCGATGGTGTCCTCCTGGACCGAACACCTAACGCATGTCCAGTTAAACGGCTCCTGTGAATTTACTAACTGGCGATATCTAGTTCGACTCATGCCACTGTTGCACGTCCTGTGTTGCCACAGGGTGCAACCGTCACAGAGCAAACCCTCCTGACGTGGACGAACTGGATGATCGCAAACAAGGCATCCGTTAGCAGCCATATTTTGTAAATTCTAGGTTCAGGCACGCCCACTACGGATTTAGCCTCTGACTTCGCCAGTGACTAACTCCGGAGAAGGGGGGGGGGGGGGGTAAGTTTGAAGTGGGCGGAATTTGGAAAAAAGCCATTTAGTAAGCGCGGACCGAATAGCAGACACTTCATAAACAAGAAGTAACACCGAGTGGGAGCCGTGTTCTGATTGGCTGAATTTCGATTCCTCGGTGAAGCCTGTTTTTTTACCTAAGTCTACAAAGAGTACTGCATACCGATACATGTCTGGACTCTATAATTTTAGCCAAAAAAGGTTAAGACTGCTCGGCCGAAAAGTTTTAAGGTGATTTTGAGCAATTGAACGGGCGCCAAAATAAAATGCGTTAGACTATTTATAAAAAAATAAACATAAGAATTTTGAACTGCGTTCCAAAACATTTAAAGTCTAACTAGCCCAATAAAAGAGGTTAGTACTCACGGAGGTAAAGGTTGTTAGGAAGTTGGGGGCTACGGCGAGCCGATGAAGTCGGTGGCGTCCAGTAGTGGAAGATCACGCCGGTAGGGAGAGGCTGCTACCATCTTTGTGATCACACTGTACTCTGTTTGTGGAACCAGGATTTTTCAGGACGCGATGTAGTGACGGGTTGTCCATCTCCTTAAGTAGCAGCGCTTGATTGTATCTTCCCTTCCGGCGAACGGTGACGCAAACTGCAGTGATATCCACGTCCACCTGGACTCGATGGACAGCAAATTCCCCTTCATCGGGCTCGGTCGGTAGCGGAAGGTATGCGCTATGTTTCGGCTCACTAATGAGCTGGCGCACGTCCTCGATGTTGATCTTCATCAGCTGTTGGAATCGCGGATGGAGTTTGCCGGCCTTCAGTGTCCATGGTCCCCTCTGGTTGTTCATCTGGATTCGGCGGTTGAGTCGGGCGACTTGGCTTGGCTGGAGTGGCACTCGGGGGGATCAGTGGTCGCCTTCCTCTTAACAACAGCCGTCTTCCGGGCCTGGGTCTCAACGGGTGCCACCGGTTTAATCGGCGACAAGTCCGGAAGCCCAGAAGTAAAGGCAGGCGGATCGGGTCGGATGTATGACGAACTACAGAAGACTGAGTCCGGCATGTCACTTTCCTCGGTTCCGCAGAGGGGACGTTGATGACTGGGCCGAGACCACTTCCATCTTCGTCTTCCTCTTCAGTTGGGCGGCGTTGGGCGATCCAGCAGACGGAGTCGCTGCCGGCGGTTTAGCCGCCGGTTTTGTCTCCCCCTGCGCCGCCGCTGGCGCACGTCTCCTCTTCCTCCACCTTCCTTTCTTCTGTGGTACCGGGTCCCCGTACACCAAAGTCACGGAAGCCCGTGACCCGGTATACGTGACCCGGTATTCCAGTAACGCTCCATAACTGGCTATCAATCCCCCCAGGTGGGGGGGTAACTCGAGAGGGTACTCGAGGCGCTTCATCGTAAACGTCGAATGGGTATGGGTAAACGTCTTGTCTCATCGTAAGCCGTAGTAGCAACTGTTTTGTTAGTATGGGTATGGGTAACTATATTTACGTGCCCCTATCCACGAGGGTTCAGGCACGCCCACCCCGGATTCAGCCTCTGACATCGCCAGTTGTCGATTCCGGGGCGGGAGGGGGTGGGGGGGGGAGGGGTAGTTATAAAAATGCATGGGGTAATTTTTAAATGTTGTGGTATGACCACTTACAAACTTAAATAGTTATATCAATTATAATTAGGGATCTATCATATTTATATATTATCACTCGCATATTTATAGTAGCACCGTAAATAAAAGCCTTATATCTTTCTATTATTTTAATATATAATTAGTAGGTGCACTTACTTAAAATTTCGATCGGGCAAATCTAAATAGTTATATAATATAATTAATTAATTACTAATAGTATTTATATATATATATATTTTTTTGTTTTATTAATTAGGCCCTGGAGGATAAAGGATTCGTAAAGCGGGGAGCACCGCGCCACCGGCAATCAGGCGATCAAACAGGCGGGAGGCCCACTATGGTAAGTCCGGATTTCCACGGGGGGGCGTTCCGGGGGGGGGGGGGGGGCCTCCTACCAGGCTTCCCTATCGGCCAAAACCGCCAACGCCCTACCGCACCCAAATATGCACCCTACCACGGCGTCCCCCCCCCCATCCCCCCCCCCCCCCCCCCCCAGGTTATCCATGTAACACAGGTGGGCCAGTATTTAGGATGATATGAATGATATGAAAATGGTAGATGATAAGCCCGCGAGCCGCCGTCTGGAGTGGTGGTGAAACGTATAAGATTCTTTGGTGTTGTTGGTTGACTGGTGGACTGATTCAGTTATATGGTGAGGTGTCCTCGCCGCTCTCCCCAAGCATTCGTGAGCACTACACCCAGTCGGGTGCGTCACCTAAACGGATGACAAAGTCATTATTATATAATCCTCGGTGTCACCCAGGGGACCACTAGTCGTCAAGTGGGTGGCTCCGAGTACCGGTCAGGTTTTTTTTTGTTTGTATAAATACAAATTGACCGATCAAATTAATACCGTTTAAAACCTGTTTGATTTAAAAGAAAACGGGTACATATATATAAAAATAATACTAAATTAAAACTGCTAAGAGGAAAATTCAACAACTACTACACCATATTTATTATAACAATTAATTAAAAGTATATTAATATACCATAGATAATTAAAAACTAAAACATTCACGCCCAGCCATACATTCCGCCTGGGGCGGGCGGCACAAGCGCTGCCAGGCGCATGCACCGCCAAGTCCCGGCGGAACCAAAACAAACATTCACGCAACCACTCTCACACTAGGTTGTTTTAATAATTATTGTCTGGCTAAAAGCGCAGACCAATAGGAGAAGTTTATAGAGGGAACGGCCTCTAATTGGTCAGAGCCCGCTCCCTCTCAGCCAACCGCCCCGACACCCGATTACTATTCATTACAGTAAAGATTACAGTGAAAGGTAGACATGCTAACAGAGGTCAGCAACGAGAAAGAAAAAAGTGGAGAAAAGAATTCCAAAGAAATATGATGGGTGACAAAACCGCACAGGAGAAGAATACAAGGTACCCCACGGCAAGACCCGGCTCTCCGGATATCACCGATTGGCACCCCGGAAACACTCGTGAGCGGCAGTATTCACTAAAGACAGAAGAAGGAAAACACAGTGTGTGTTAGAAGTGAGCCGGATCGATATACGACACTCAGCTTGAAATGGTGCGTTGCGATTGGCTGAATCTCGATCCCTAGCCAGAGCCGGTTGAGATTAAGAAAGAAAGCCAGTGTTAAGAAACAGCAGGCAAAATAAGAGGCTGCGATTGGCTGGATTTCGATTCCTCCTCTGGAAAAAAAAGAAAGAGAGGAATGTGGATGTTACAACTATCCAGTCAATCGCCCACATGTGAATGATGAAATAATGTGCGTAGGCTTTTCGGTGATTCTAAAATGGATTAAAAAGGAAGAGTTAGTCAACATAATTAATTAAAAGATTGTTTTAGCAATTTAAAAAAAAAGAAAGAGGAGTTAAAAGAGGAAATTATTTTTTTTTTTATAAAAAATAAGGTTATTCGGTTTGTCCACGGGAGGGTAAAGTCCAAACCTTTACCACCCTGGACAAAGTTCGCCACCAGCCACCCACACACCACTGCAAGGTGAGTGCTAGACTTAGCAGGCCCATGATCGAGTGCATCGATATAGTCCTCGGACCGTTCTTACCTATTTATATAATTTACAATTTATTATGTGCCAGCTACTTATTATATTCTTATTTTCGTATCCAATACGTAAGTTAAAATAGCCCGTTCCACCTCCCGTTTGAGAGCGGGAGGCGGGTTAAATATTTTAACAGGATTAAATTTAATTTTAAGTTTATCCATTATTGTTTTAAGAATAATTCTTTCGTCAGTATATTTATTACAGTAAAAAATATAATGTCTTACATTATCTAACTTTTTACACTTAGTACAGAGCGCTGTATTACTTTTTTTTAATAGATATTGAGTATCGTTCAGACCGAAAACAACACCAAGGCGCAGTTTAGTAATAATATTTTCAGCTTTAGCATTAGAATAAATATATCTTTTCGAATTAACTTTGGGTTTGATTAAATAATGCCATAGCCTAGTTTTATTATTCCATTCGGTTTGCCAAAACTTAAGAAAATTATTATGGGCTATGGCCATAGTTTCATTTAGGTTAATATTAATATTAATTTCAATTTTATCCATACCTACAGCTTTTTTTGCTAGTAGGTCTGCGTTTTCATTGCCAGAGATGCCGACATGAGCAGGGACCCATTCCAAAGTTATAAACAGCCCTTTACTATTGTTATAATTAATCATATTTATAATTTGCTTAATTAAGTGTGAACTCTTGAATTTAAGATTCTGGAGAGCTTGAAGAGAGCTCAAAGAGTCGGAGAGTATAAGAAAGTTTTGTGGGGACGGGTAATTAGTAGCATTAGTAAGAATCCACTTGAGCGCAGAGTAAATGGCCATCAGTTCGGTGGTAAATACAGAAACGTGGTCTGTCACTCTGGCGTAGTGGGAGCTAGAGGTATTAGGCAAGCCGGGCTTGACACAAAAGGCCATGCCTGCCTTGCCAGAAAGTGGGTCCTTGGAGCCATCTGTATATATATGAATATGCTCCGGATAATAATCATTTAAGGCTGCTCTAAATATTATATTTTTAAATAATTCATTATCTGTTTTTAAAGTTTCCTTTCTTAGTAGTAACGGGACACTCGGCGGTTTGATTAGCCAGGGTGGCACCAAGGGGGGCAGGTATTTTTCCAGCTTATAATCCAAGAGTTCTAAATTAGATGCCATTCTGTTATTAAAATTTACTGCGGAGTTAATATCTATATGTAGATAATCATCATTATTCGGTACCATAATTGCTACAGGATTTAGTGGTACTAAATATTTAGCTTTATACCAATGTTTAAGACAGAGCTGGGTGCGGCTAACACTAAGAGGAAGAATATTTAGCTCCACACGCAGACTGTCATTTGGTGTGCCCGGGGAAATTTTAGTGATAATCCTAAGCCCTTTGTTATACATTGACTCTAGCTTATTCAACTGAAATGGTGATGCACAGCAGAAGGCTTGGGCACCATATTGCAACCTGGAGACGATAAAGGCTTCAAAAATCATTAAGAGTGTATGTCTGTCAGCCCCCCAATTAGTTGCCGCTATAACTCTAAGTAAATTAATATAATTGCTACAATTTTTTATTACTTCTTTTATATGTGCATTAAACGATAGTGATGGATCAAAAATAACTCCTAAAAATTTAACTGACATTACTTGAGTTATTGGGTGGTTGTCTAATGTTAAATTAAGTGCATGACGTCTCTTAAAATGATTAGTAGTAAAGAGAATAGCCGATGTTTTAGATCAGAGAAACACAAAGGAAAACACAAAGGAAATACAACGGGAAATATGGCGGCTAGTGACTTACACTTGTCCAATGGTGGTATACTAATATATATGATATAAACAGCTCAAGGCTTTAATGTTTAGGACGAAAAATTGAATGACCTCTCCCGCTGAAGTACAAAACCGAATGCGCAAGAAGCGAATGATGTGTGCATATTTGTGAGAAGCTTTTTATAACAGTTAATGGATTAAGAGGTTAACAACGTTCACTGATTAAAACAGCAGTGTAATTAATAGAACAAGGCATGTTTTGTGAGTTCCGTTATGACAGTGAATACTGTGCACACTGTAATCGGGGGTAATGGTGAACAGTTAATCAGTCAATCAAAATTAATCAAGTAATTATGGCATTAATTCAGTAAATTGTGAATGGTACATTTATTTATTTATTTGCTGTAATGAAATAAACGAATATGCATCACTCAATAAAATCATAGTGATTTGGCACAGCTTGTTGAAGTGGAATGGACAGAACTAATAATTACGAATATATCACATTATACAAGAAAACAAACAAGTAAGTACTGTTTATGTATTTATTATTAAAAAATTGCACATTACACAATAAAAACAAAACAATAAATGAATGTTGTCTTGTTCATATATTTATTATACCAAATTGAACATCAAAGTGTGCACTTATGACAATAGTTGCGTAGTAAACGTGTGACAACTTCACCAACATAAAAATGCTACACTGAGAAAATCCTGGCGATCTCGCCACAGCCTGAAAAAGTGAAATAATAAGAAATGTTACATTACATGATGAAACAAACCATAAATGTGTACTTTACGTGTATTTATTATATAAACTGTAAACTGTAAACTTAAACAAGAAAAAACAAAATCGACACGGGGCGAGATCGCCAGGCTCCGTTGGAAAATCCTGGCGATCTCGCCCCGGCTTGCAAGTGAAATCGTCAGAAATGTAAACTACCAAGGTATTACATTTTACAACAAGAAAATCAAAACATGACTACTGCACATGTATTTACTTAATGAAGTAAACATAAAACAGCTTGTAACTTGAATATTGTTGAGTTATAATGTACTGGCGACTTCGCTAAACAGACATGCAACACGGAAGTAAATATGGCGATCTCGCCACAGCGTGTCCCAACACAAAACTAGTAGTATAAGTGGTATAACCCTGTAGTTTTGGCACAAAAACATGCTGATAATGACAGTAGATATATATTATAATATATGTTGTAATATATGTCTTCTAGCAAGTCTAATATGTATGATAACTTCGCCTAACGATGAAAATAAGTCCTGGCGAACTCGCCCCGGGCGAGTTCACCAGGGCGAGATCGACACGGGGCGAGATCGCCAGGCTCCTGCAGATCAACGTTTACCTAAAATCCGGGGCCCGTAAAAGTGTTTGACGTCAGCACAAACGCCATAAAGTACTTTTCGCTATTTTATATTATAATTGTGTAATTTACCAACATGAATGCCAAAAAAAAGCGTGATACAGATCCTGCTAACAACAAAGGTGTGTGGTATGTTTCTGTTGATGAAATGAAAGCTTATTATGGCTTGTTAATTTTGCAAAAGCATTGTAAATATATTTTTAAAATTATAACTGGAATGTTAATTAATTAATTATCCAACAAGGAAAACATTTGTACTGTTGTTTTTTTTAAATTTCCTTCATTCAAACTGCGCACCTTTTCCCCTTTTGCACTAATCCTACAGGACATTCCAAATTCCATAGCACCAAAAGCAACCCTCCGCCTGCTACTGACCCCGGTCGGGCTGCTGGTGCTCTCTTGCACCTGCCAGTATAGGCGGTTCCTTCTCCCACCCACCCCAACCCTTTCCTGTCCTGGACGGGGGAGCTTGACGTCCAATAGCCGATGATAAGATAACAAAAATCAATGTACTCTAGTGGCGTCGTTAAATAAAATAAATTTTACTTTACTTTGGACGGGGGAGACGGCCGAGGCCGGCACCTGAAACCCATGACAGGCGTGCGCTAAAACAGCTTGCTCTGAATGTGCACGTTAATAAACACTAACCCACTTTCCTGCACAGACAGCCCAGATAGCTGAGGTGTGTGCCCAAGATCTTTTATATTCACTAACCCACAGACAGGAAAGCGCATACCACGGCCTTTGACAAGTTGTGGTGCACTGGTTAGAACGAGAAAAAAACCCAATCAGTTTTATCGATCCACCGAGGTGGTTCGTTTCTGCGACGCAAGCACGTCAAGCGAGCACTCAACCGATTGAGCTAAATCCCGCCTCATATTGACTACAAAGTCGATGAACTGATGAAAAAAAAACTTCTATTCAAAACATGCGGAACATGTTGAGCCATGTCTGCACATGCAAATCAACTTTCACGTTATTGCTTTGTTCTACTACACACAACATGTTTTATGAAAACGTGCACATCGTGGTATGCGTATTGTCCAATCATGGACAGAACTATGTGGTGTCATTAGAGCTGCGTTCTGCCAGGCCGAGCAGAAAAACGTCCGCTAGACTGGTTTATGCGCTTCACGTTAAACCAAATGGCGACGTCGGCAACTAGTCAAATAGTTCGCGAACGTTAGCAAAACGTTCGCTGGCTGAACGTATGCTAGACGCGAATCCAGCGGGAAGATTTTGGAGTAATCTGATTGAAATCAGTTATACAAGGTACAGACCAGTGCAGATGGTTTCAGTCAGATTGAGTGTTGGGGGTGGGATGCGCACTCCCTCCCCCCGGAGTTTCAAAGTGCCCCGAAAAATACAAATAGCCCAATGGGTTCACCGAAGAGGATCGATTCTAGACCGACCGCGTATCAAGCGATTGCTTTACCACTGGGCTACGTCCCGCCCCCGAACAAACAAACAAACAAACATACCAACTGGAATAACACATTTTAAAATCAGTTTGTCTCTGTCTCTGCTTTGAGATGGTCCTCACTATTCCCAATGTAATAATACAACAATCGAGTCATTTGATCATAGTTATTGTAGTATTTTATTGGATAAGCATATCTTTATTAAAACCATAATCACCATTTATGCATTCCGTAATCTATTGCAATACTGCGAATATATCATAGCCGGCTTGAAATGTAAATCTAAATGTTATCCTAACCCTAAAATTT
The DNA here is from genome assembly GCF_016097555.1 of Gigantopelta aegis. Classification (NCBI taxonomy): domain Eukaryota; kingdom Metazoa; phylum Mollusca; class Gastropoda; order Neomphalida; family Peltospiridae; genus Gigantopelta; species Gigantopelta aegis. The sequence continues at coordinate 69,880,156 of NC_054706.1, forward strand.
GAAATGAACGAATAACTAATACTCCGTATTTCAGATTCAACAATGAAATTTCCTTGCAACCAGACTAATTTATTGCCCGGAATATAATATTATCATTTACTAATGCACCGAACCCAAAAGTTCCAATTGAACTAATAATAATTAACTCCATATTTCAGCTTCAGTGAAATTACTTCGTAACCAGATTACTTTATTGCCTGGAATATAATATTACTTACTAATGCACATTAAAAAATGTATCAAGCTTTCACTATATATATATATATATATATATATATATATATATATATATATATATATATACAGTCGAACTTGGTCTAACGGGCACCTCTATATCACGGCCACCTGCCCACAACGGCCACCCAGAACCCCCCCCCCCAACGCAAAAATTTGGTCTGAACCTGCATTAGCGGCCAAAATATCCCCCCCCCCCTCCCATTTTTTTTCAAATTCTTCCCACCATATATAATCGTACAGCGACTTAGTTCCCGATAAATCCCATCGTTTTCTGCAGTGCCGCCATTGTTGTGTCACGTGACCGGAAAGTTTGGCGATTTGATTCGACTCAACAAATAATAAATTATTTTGATGTTATCATATGATGTTATTGTCGTAAACAAATATACGTTTACTAATACCAAGCATTATTTTAATCCTTTTGTTAATTTGATAAATGTCAACAGCTGTTCGGTTCCGGCGCTTGTATAATTTGCATTCGTTAGTTCAGCTCAATCGTTACTCGATAACAAGGCGACTTCTTATTGGCTGTAGCCTACGAAAGCAGAATGTATTACAGTATCTAAGTTGTTGCGGTATTATCAAAGGCATTTATAATCAAGGTGTCTGAGTAGTTCCTACCGTTAACTGGTCATGATTGTTGTTCACAAGCAGTTTGTACCAAGCGGCAAACATTAATGGATTTAGTTAAGCCGGTATGCTATGGCAAATCGCGACCTTTATTTACCAAAATTGTTTTGTTTGCGGTTCGCGACGTAATCCCAATGCAAGTACCGTACCAACGGATTAGCGGCAACATAAAACTAATAATGAGTAGAACATGTCACTTAAGTAATACATCCCAATTAAATAAAAGTAAATTTTAGTTTTGTTTTATTTATTTATGAACAAACTATCAAACAAAATGCCACCGAAAAATCGTTCTGCCTTAACTTTAGAACAACGAGTAGAAGTTATCAGGATGTCCGAGAAAGAACGTTTAAGTGCTAGAAAGATAGCAGAGCAATTTGGAGTGGGTCGTACGCAAATTGACGGCATTTTGAAAAGGAAAGCAGATGTTATAGCCGACTTTGAAAATAACGTGCCATGAGCAAGAAAAAGACAGAAGGCCACTGGCAATGAAGAGGTCAGCATGCTTGTTTGGCAATGGTTCCAAGACGCAACGGCACGGCGAATAAACCTTAACGGACCGCTTATTAAGGAAAAAGCACTCACATTTGCCAACGATTTGAGGGTAGAGACATTCAAGGCATCAAATGGCTGGTTGGATGCATTCAAGAACAGACATAACATTGTTATGGGTACCATGAGTGGTGAACGTTGTGATGTCAGTAGTACCCTGATGGATGACTGGATCGCGAAGATACCGACCGTCTGCGAGGGATACGCAACACAAGACATATTCATCATGGATGAGACAGGGTTATTTTACAGAGACACCACTAAATACTCAATACTTGATGCTGCTATGGGTATGGAAGAATGTGCTTGCTGTAACACGCAATCAAAAATAATTGACTTTTATAAAAAAAAACTAAACATTTGTGAAAAAAATGTAACGGTGATGAAATTGTGCTAAATTAGTGACTCAACATTTGTGATTTGTGAAATTATTCATATTAATATGAAAGTGCTTAATTCTGTGACAAATGCATTCCAAACTAGAGATGTTTAAAGAACATTTTTTAAATATTTAATGTGACAGTGCTTAATTTATTATTATTGGTCAATTATATTGATTGAAAGTGCTTATTTTATTATATTAAATGATATGGAGGCAAACGTGCAAAATGTTTTAATAAATACAATTGCATGTACTTTTATTGTTTTATGTTGTTTTTCTTTCTTGAGGGTATTGGAATTAACAAAGGAACTCAAACTGTTACAACAGTTAATAATACGATTTTATAGAGAAATAAATTAGGGTTTCGATTGATTATTTTGGGACCTCTATATAAAGGCCACCTGTCCTTAACGGCCACTTTATGTTGGTCCCTTGTGTGGTTGGTATATACAAGTTCGACTGTATAGATATATATATATATATATATGTGACTAGATACATTTCTATATTTTCGGTCACTGTCCAAAAGTGTAGCTTTTTCGAGCGTTACGCTGGTAACGATCACTGAAGAAATGTTGTGTTGTTCAAAGTTACTTTTTATTTTATTTCTACTTGATGGTTTTTATTTTTTAAAAACATTTTGAAGACAATTTTTATGTTAAAAATAAATTATTATTTATGAACAATTTTGTTTTGGATGTATAGATGTTGTAGGCGTTACGGCATTGAACTCGCGTGGATCAACAACTCTAAGAAACGGTAAATTTGTGAAATGAAACGGTTCATTTCATTTATTTCTTCGTATCATTTTGAATTTCAGAATAAATAAAACAACTAGTTACCGTTTTAAGATATCGGCTTTATCATTGTCAGTATAACCTCGCGGCATTCGCCATTCTAACGTTCGCAGGATAAAGCTAATTAAAGCCGCACACCCTAGTTCCATCCAGCGAAAATAATTATAAGTTGGTTAATCTACAAACCTGTAACCTGTAATGGAGTGAAAAAGCAGGTTTTATATCGATAAATACCATGGGAATCCCCATGTCCCAATTGCTTGAAATAATTTTGAAAGTTAGTATTCTGATGTCACCGGTAGATGTCGCTCGAAGCACAATAATACCTACGTCACGACAAATTTCACAGACTTGGGGTGCGTTCGTTTCACCTCTCCTGGACATGTTCCAACTGTTCTGTCCTGGTTGTATCCCCTCTCCAGATATCGTAAGACTTAGCAAAATTATTGGTTTTAAGGGTTTGTTACGTTTTGTATTGAGACACTTACTTGTCTGAACTTTATTGTTACTGAAAAAGTTCACGGACTGTGAAGAAAAATCTCACAAATGAACAACAACAAATCGGATGTTGATTGCGCGAACCGTGCACGAGAAAACAAACCGAACCAAAATGATAACGGTCACGTGATATACCAACGTCTGTGACATTGAAATGGAAATATCCCCTCTAAAAATAGATTGGACCTCGCTTGCTTAACGGTTTTTTCTCGACAGAACGTCTTGTGAAAAAATGCAAAAAATGCATTTCGTGGTTTTACAAACATCAGGATTACCAAAAAGCACTTCAGGTGAATGGAAATGTGTATTCTAAATAATAAAATGTAAGTAAAGTGCAATTTTATTTGTGAAAAATGGGTTTTAATAGCGAAAAACAACGCCGTAATGGTTAACAAATAGCAGTAACTAGGGCGTGTCCCTTTAAGACAGTAATCATTATTTGCTAGATATATTTCAATACAAAAACATTGAGGTTGCCCGTTTTGTTCACACTTTTCAGGTCAGTTTTAAATCTGGACGTTTTGTGTCGGCTAAATGATTGAGGAAAACTCAAAAGAAAGGGATTTTAAATTTATTGATGCGTCTTTTTTCTTTCAGCAACTAGAAGACATTACACAGGTTAATTTCAGAGCTTTATTGATTGTGGGGAAACTCGCAAGAAAAGGATATCTACACAAAAACATTGCTCCCAATATTTTTAAGTAGTTACTGTTCAACAGAGTCTATAACATGGCTGCAGGCTACTTCAGCATCAACACTGGTCGCATACGAACATTCAGCGTCTTCGACTACGTACTGTTCGCCGCGACGTTGACCGTGTTGGCTGTAATTGGTGTCGTCTTCGCAATTAAAGACCGCCACAACGTGAACACTAACGAATATCTCTTGGGCGGAAGGAAGATGCGAATCGTTCCCGTAGCATTGTCTTTCTGTGTGACGGCCATGTCGGCGCTGACGTTGCTGGGCGTCCCCGCAGAGATATACAACTACAACACCATGTTTCTGTGGCTTTGTCTGACTTTGGTATTCGCAGCGGCATTGGCGGGGTACATATTCGTCCCTGTATTTCATCGACTTGGCGTCACCAGTTCGTTTGAGGTAATTAAATTGCATGCGTAGTTTAAAGCAACCCTCACCATTTAACCTACTCTCACTATCGTGCACTGTGCGTTTGAAGCTATTAATCTACCATGTTTGTTTTCCTATTTTGCAGTACTTTGAAATGCGTTTCTCAAAGTCGATACGCATTTTGGGAAGCCTCTATTTCATACTACATTATTTGCTACAACCTACTGGTATTTGTAGAAATGTTCATGCTACAAACTGTAACAATCTGTAATAATCTATTGGTAATATAAAAATCGTTCATGTCACGGCCTGTAACAATCTCATGGTGCTATTCAAATTGTTCATGTCACGGATTGTAACAATCTCATGGTACTATTAAAGGGACATTCCCGAGTTTGCTGCATTGTAAGATGATTCCGACTAATAAAATATTTCTACGATTAAACTTGCATATTAAATATATTTTCTTGTTTAGAATATCAGTGTCTGTATATTCAATGTGTTTCTGGTCATCTTAATATTTGTAAGAAGCCCAAACTGGATTTTGTCTTCAAATAATTTCGTACGTACGAAACAATATCTGTTAGTCGATAACATCTTAAAACTTGCAGCAAACTCAGGAATGTCCCTTTAAAAGTGTTCATGTCACGGATTGTAACAATCTCATGGTACTATTAAAAGTGTTCATGTCACGGATTGTAACAATCTCATGGTACTATTAAAAATGTTCATGTCACGGATTGTAACAATCTCATGGTACTATTTAAATTTTTCATCTCACGGACTGTAACAATCTAGTCGTACTATTAAAATTATTCATTTCATGGATGGTAATTATCTAGTCGTACTATTAAAATTATTCATGTCATGGATTGTAAAAATCCAGTGGTACTATTAAAATACTATTAAAACTGTTCATGTCACAGATTGTAACAATTTAGTGGATTTATTAAAACTGTAAGACGTTAAGAATTTATCAGTATCTGTTACAACATAAAGGTACTTGTATAAAATTTTAATGTTCATGTTACATTCTGTAACAAATCTAGTGGTAATATTAAACTTGTTAATTTCACACAAGTTAACAATCTAGTGGTACTATAACACTTGTTCATGTTACGGACGGTAAGAAAATATCAGTATTTGTTACAATCTTGTGGTACTTGTAGAAACGGTCATATTACATACTGTAACAATGTACTGCTATTTGTAGAATTGGTCATCATACAGACGGTAAGATCTAGTGATACAAGAACTGAATACGAAATGTCCACATGATACAGACGGTAAGGCGCTTATAGACTATATTGTTAGAATCTAGTGATACTTGTGAAAATTATTATTTTAAAAGATGTTAATTTTAAGACGAAAAAAGCAAATGGTACTTTAAGAAATGTTCCGTGTTACAGATTACAAAACGTTTGTGAAATCTGCACCCATATGTCTACTACAACCTATAACAAGCTAGTGGTACTTATAGAATTGTTGGTGTGTTACAAACTAAAATAATGCAGTGGTACTTTTAGAAATGGTTGTGTGTTGCAAACTAAAATAATCTAGTGGTACTTTTAGAAATATCCTTTTTGCAACCTAAGAATCTAGTGGAACGTACAGAAGTTTATAATGTTATAAGTGCTTCCCCATAATTGTGTTTAGAAACACTCACTCGTTCAACAATTATATCCATTTTAATGCTTGAGAGAATATAGTAATGCATTATGTTTTCATTTAAATAGCATGTTAATTACAATCACCTGATTTGGCGTTATCTAATTATTAAACGGCTCCTGTTGGTGCATAGTGGCTTATGTTGTTTCGTGAAAGTTGTATTTGGACTATACTTTAAAGGGACATTCCCGAGTTTGCTGCACTATAAGATGATTCCGACTAATAAAATATTTCTACGATTAAACTTGCATATTAAATATATTTTCTTGTTTAGAATATCAATGTCTGTATATTCAATGTATTTCTGGTCGTCTTAATATTTGTAAGAAGCCCAAACTGGATTTTGTCTTCAAATAATTTCGTACGTACAAAAAAATCTTTTTTTAGGAAATAAAATGAAATTTAACCCAGTACAAATATTAGAACGACCAGAAACACGTTTAATATACAGCCACTAATATGTTATGCCGAAAAATGTATTTGATATGTAATTACATTCGTCAAAAAGTCTCTGTTAGTCGATAACATCTTAAAACTTGCAGCAAACTCAGGACTGGTTGGAACGAGAAATACCCCAGCGGGCCTACCGGTGGGGTCGATTCTGGACGGACAGCTCGCCAGGCTAGCGCTTTACCACTGGGCTAGGTCCCGCCCCAATCACCACAAAGTCGGACACATCTTACAATGGAAGCTAAAAACGTTTGTTTTGTTTAACGACACCACTGGGGCACATTGATTAATTAATCATCGGCTATTGGATGTCTGACATATGTTTATTCTGACTCGTAGTCATCAAAAGTTTCCTAATGCAGTAAGGGATCTTTTATATGCACTTTCCCACAGACAGAAAAGCACATACCACGGCCTTTGTTCAGTTGTAATGCACTGGTTGGAACGAGAAAAAACCCAATCAATTGAATGGGTCCACTGAGGTGGTTCGATCATGCGACACAAACACATGAAGCGAGCACTCAACCGACTGAGCTAAACCCCGCCCCTACAATGGAAGCAGTCCTTTTAAAATACAAAGTCCTAGACACAGTATATTCGTTCCGTTTTTAGCTATAGCTTAATACTAGAAGCTGTTTTTCAAAACTAGCGTCAGCTAAAAGTAAATGAAAAATGAACATAGGAATTCCACGGAATTACATGACTCGATTACCATAAACGTTTTTCTTCTTACTCATGAGTATTTATGATTTAAATGACTGGCTTCGATTTGTGGGGTTCTGTCTTAGCTGTTGGACTAGTGGCGACATTTTACACGTCTGTGGTAAGTGTGTTCGTCGATTCTGACGACTCTATATAACTATTTTAAACTTGTTAGTTTATCAGGGGCGTAGTTGCACGTATATTCAAATATTCACTTACTTGCGCATCACTTTTCAAAACAAAGAATATATGTAGATGAATACATGCACTATAGCTACGCCCATATACCCATCAGGACATATAAGTAGGAAGAATAAGTGTAGTCTTGATGGGTGGCAATTGTCATAGAAGAAGTAGGAATATTGAGAGCAATGTTTTTCTGTAGATATCCTTTTCTTGCGAGTTTCCCCACAATCAATAAAGCTCTGAAATTAACGAGATGGAGGGAGCAAAATATAGTACATTAAGCAGTTTCATGACCCTACTTGTCTGATGAACGTTACGCGTACTCGAGGAGGCGAATTAAAGGGACTGTCCTGATTTTGCCGCCACTGTAAGATGTTTTCAACTAACAGGCTTTTTGACGACTAAAAGTACAAAATAAATAAATTTTATTTATACTTTAAACACCAATTTAGTATATCCAGTGTGTTTATGGTCGTGCGTTTGTGACAATCAGTGTTTATTTTGTTTATGATTTATATGATGTATATTTTTTCGCACGTAAAAAATTGTTGGAAGGTAAAATCCGGTTTGAGCTAGAAGCATAGGGCGATAACAAACATCTTGTTTGTACAGACATTGGTAGTCTAGACAAGAAAATATATATAATTTTGAGTCAACAAAAAGGAAAACGTCTTACAATGGAAGCAAATTCAGGGCTGTCCCGTTACCTGGATATGCCATACTACTGGATATTGTCAGATCGCAATATAAAGAAGAGTAAACATGATGAGTTTCCCTTTCCTGTTCTGGACAGAGGAGCCGGTGAGAGTCTAACACCTGCGCACATGCTTGTTCTAATGTGCAAGTTAAAACCTGTGACCTGACCTGAAGCCTATTTCACTAAACATCGTAAGTTTGCGTCTGCAACTAGCAGTTATACCGGACATTCATTTGCATGTGTTTGACATCTATTTCACTAAACATCGTAAGTTTGCGTCTGCAACTAGCAGTTATACCGGACATTCATTTGCATGTGTTTGACATCTATTTCACTAAACATCGTAAGTTTGCGTCTGCAACTAGCAGTTATACCGGACATTCATTTGCATGTGTTTGACATCTATTTTAGGCTTGGAATTACATCATTACGGAAAATGGAGCATTATAAGGACAAAGAAAGATGAAATATGTGTACTTTCAACTATATTTGTGGTACTATAATAGTAATACGAATTATGGTTTAGTCGTAGATTTACGTTTACGTGCAAAAAACTAGGCTTCCGATGTTTTGAGAAATTGGGCCCTGACCTGATGGGTTTTACGATCTGTGTCATGTTCGGAAGAATGTTCGCTTGTTAATAATTTGACTGGTTTCCAACTTACCCTGTCCTATAACGTTTATATAATATTATGAGTAACAACCCTTCTACCGAGCGACCGCGATTACTCTGCTTTCTAAAGATGCTTCTGATTGATGTCAATCTGGTGGATGTCAACCAGATTGTTGTGACAGGTTTTAAAAAGAGTAACTAAAACATTCAACAGTTTATAGTTGCAAGCATACGCTTTGATAATTTCGGACAAATCATGTTCCCTCTCCAGATGTCTCTCTCTCCGTCATACTCACACACACACACACACACACACACACACACACACACACACGCACGCACACCTAGAATCTTAATTTCTTGTCTCTGTCTACTGGATATTTTAACCAATATTACAATTTTGTCTGTCATGTAAAATTTTTTAATTTAAAATGTATATAGAGACCTTAATATAGGCATCGCATGTTGATCAATCCTCAACGTTAATACAAACGTTAATAAATATTGTTTAACAAACCAAAACACACATTTGGTTGTAGTAGTTATACAAAAGAAAACACTTCCAAGGGATACAAACGTAAAAGCACACATCTATTTGTTTAAGTTTCAGCCCAGATCCAACAAGACGTTATTCGTTTTGGACAATTGTTGTCGGTGCAGGCTTCTTCTGGATATTTATATACGGAGTGAAACAGGCTCAGCTACAGAGGGCGCTTTCATTACCAACTGTTGCTAATGTGGGATGGTAAGCGAACCTGTTCCGATTTATAATTGTTTCAGTGTTGCGAAAGGTAAATCGTAAGCAGTCCTGTTAGTAATTATAACTGTTTTAGTATTGAAAATACTTTTTCATTGCTGCAAAAGATAAATAGTATGAAGTATTGTTAGGATTTATAACCGATTTATTGTTGCAAAAGATAAATGGTAAGAAGTGGAACTATCCGTATTTATAAATATTATAAAGGTTTTAGTGTTGCAAAGGTGAGATGAAAAGTGCACGACAAAGTGAAAAAGTGTTTTTTGGCGATGTTATGACTGCTTCCAAATTCATAAACTATTTTCAGACCTTCACGCCGGTTTTATCACCTGCATTATCATTGAAGTAATGCTTCTTTTCTTTTATTTGTTTTAATCTTCAAGCACGCTGTCCTGGGCACACACTTCAGCTACTTGTCCAGGACAGAGGGTTAGTGCGTAGTGAGAGAGACGTCGGTGTAGTGGCCTTACCCACTGAGTCGTTAAACGCTCTGGTTGAGAGCCGATACCAGGATGCGAACCCAGTACCTACCACCTTTAAGTCCGATGGCTTAACCACTTCATCAACGAGGCGGGTCATAAATCTATAGGAATCCGATTTTCTACGGGGTACAGAAAATTAAAACAGTTTTTTGTTCTATATTTCCCTTGTTGTAAAACTCAACCACAAAATTAACACATGATCAAGGCCGTATCTCTGCACAATGCAGAGTCGAATGGGTATTTGGCAAAATAGTGATTGATTCTATAAATCTTTATCTAATGCCTCGTCTGTAGGACAGCCACTCATGAGGAGATCCTTTACGGAACATTTGATCCATCGTGCACCGAAACAAAGAGAACTGCCACTTCAAGACGTTTACTAAATCAAAATTAGCACAGGTTAGAGATGTTTGGAATAAGTACCGCTCTGATAACTGTCAAAACCTTGATTATATCAGACGTTCGCAAAATTTGAACATATCCTGCCCCACCGGTGACACTTCCTACGGAAATACATGTTTCTTTCCTTGTCTTATGGAGGACTGCCACTTTCAAGACTGGTTAAACATATTTAAACCTGCACAAAACAGACATCAGTTGGTTTCGCAGTGATGGTATCAGTTGTTCGCGAAAAAAGAGTATATCCTGCCACACTGGTTGCACCCACCATAATTACGGGCATTTTTCAAACACCAAGAATCTATAAAGCGTTGGCCTGATGCGCTGTCGGTCTGGGATCGATCCCCATCGGTCTACCCATTGGGCTATTTCTCGTTCTAGCCAGTGCACCAAGACTAGTATATCAAAGACCATGTCTGTGGGGTGGTACATATAAAAGATGCCGTGCTTCTAATGGAAACACCGTGCGGGTTTCCTCTCTAAGACTATGCGTCACAAATTACCAAATGTTTCACATGCAATAGCCGATGATTAATAAATCAATGTGCTCTAGTGGTGTCGTTACACAAAACAAACTTTAGCATCTATATTGCAGGGCGATGCTGATCCAGACTATAGCGCTCATACTGATCACCGGTATGTGCGGTTTGATTGGTATCGTCATGTTTGCTTTCTACAGCGACTGTCACCCCATCAAAAGCTGACCAGGTACGTTCAAGAACGTCTATCGTACGTGTATAACACTTAAATCTACTGTTGTTACCCATCAGAACATGAAATAGTTGATTGTACGCTTTATGGCATTATGTGACGGCATGTGGGAGGGGTGGGGTGTAACTACGTATTAGAGTATTCACCTGAGGTGCTACGAGTCCTAGGATCGATCGCCCTCGATGGACTCACCTGTTTCACCTCACCATTGGTTTTGAAAATACGTGGTATGTTATGTCCTGTCCATGGAGAAAATGTTACAGTCAATGTCTAAAATAAGGCTACTTGTACAATGACTGAAATTTTCACTTTTCAAATTGCCTATTATTTCATTCATTTTACAAACTTACTTGAAAATCAGGTTTGGATCGTATCTGATCAACATATATTATGTTACAGTCAATGTCTAAAATCAGATTATTTGTAAATGATCTGACTATTTTTGAAATAACAGAAATAATCAAGACTATTTTTGAAATGACAGAAATTATCAGACTATTTGTAACATGACAGAAATTATCAGACTATTTGTAAAGTGAATGAAAATCTATCTGGGGAAAGAAAATTAAGGTATATGCGTATATTTTAACATAACTTCCACTCATATTATATATTTTATATTTATTATAAGAGCAACAATTCCATGCTGATTAAGTGGCACTCATAGATGCACTCATATATTCCTTTCAGTGCACGTTAAAACGTAATTAAATTAAATGTATCATTACTTTAAAAACAAACATTTGTTTAAATACATGTACATTTATTTTATAAAATTTGTGGTGTCAAATTCATCTTTTCTGTTGTGATACATGTAACAGGATAAAGTACCGAAATTCCAAACATCTTGTATTTTTATTTTCATCTTCGTTCTCTATATTATTATGATGGATTGGATATTATTTGAGACAGATTCAAGAGGGGGGGGGGGGGGGGGGCGGGGGGGGGGGCCGATCGTGGTCGCTTAATGGACTGTTTTTGGCGCCTTACTTTAAGCCTAGTTCAGGTCGACCTTGCGATTACACAGATCAGAACCGGACGGTCGGGATCACAAGAAAACTTACACTCAGGTCACAAATGGGGGAACTCGTATGCCGATCGTACTACGTGTAACATTTGTATATGGAAAGTCGCAACCACACTTAAAGGGACATTCCTGAGTTTGCTGCAATTTTTAAGATGTTATCGACTAACTGAGACGTTTTTAACGATTAATTATCAAATATATTGTTCTGCATAAAATATTAGTGGCTGTATATTAAACGTGTTTGTGATCGTTCTAATATTTGTACTATTTCGTAAAATATATTTTTTTCGTACGTACGAAATAATTTGAAGACGAAGTCCAGTTTGGGCTTCTTACAAATATTACCTGTGTATACAGATGGATCACAGGATGGAAATTCTGTGGCTTGTGCTACAGGTTTTCCATCAGACACAATACTTTCCATGAGACTGCCTGACTCAGCATCGATTTTTAGTGCTGAAGTTTGGCCAGTCATTAAAGCCTTGGAAGAACTAAAGGATTCTAGTGCATCCAAATTTATTATTTCTACAGACTTACTTTCGTGTCTTCAAGCTTTACGAAATATGAAGTTGGACCATCCCTTAATTGGGATGGTGATACGAAAGTGTGTCTTTTTATCTATTGCCAATAAAGAAATTGTATTTTGTTGGGTACCCAGCCATATTGGCATCAAGGGTAATGAAAAGGCAGATTCTGCTGCCAAGTCTGCTCTGGATTTGCCACATGCCAGGGTTGGTGTACCTTATACTGGTTTTAAAAATAAAATCAACAAATTTATCTTTTCGACTTGGCAACATGATTGGGACGGTGCGGTTGCGAACAAGCTTCATGCTATCAAGCCAGTCTTGGGAGAGTGGCAGTCCTCCTATAGACAGTGCAGGAAGGATGAGGTAGTCTTGTGTCGTGCCCGCATCGGCCATACCTATTTGACCCATTCATTTATTTTGAAGAAGGATCCTCCACCTCAGTGTGAGCGCTGTCAGTGTACTCTGACGGTACGCCACATTTTGGTGGAGTGTCCTCATCTCAAAGAAACTAGAAAAGATACAATGCAGTAAACTCGGGAATGTCCCTTTAAGGTACCTTTAATAAATAGGATCATCGTGTTTAAATGCGAAATGAAAACTGAAAATGGCGTGTCCAATTTATCGATAGCTATTAACTTTATTATTTAATACATTAATTAATTTTTAATACATTCCTTTTTAGGCATTTAGCTATGATATATCAGAGGAAGGGGTTGCTGGGGTGTTCTCAACAACATCCCTAAATTTGCACAAAAAAAAAAAAAAAAAACCCAAAACGCTTAACTAAATTATTAAGCATATAAATTATACTAACAACTAGCCTACCCCCATCCACAGAAATAAGCGTAATCGTAAACTCTATTAATGTGCCTCTGTCTAATTAAGGTTCAGGCACGTCTCACCCACACCCAATCTCTGGCATGGCCAATGGTCGAGTGTGGGACAGGTAAGAAATAAGCTGGATTCATTCATGCATTTAGTACCCATCACCTTTTTCTTAAGAGAAGCATTGATATAAGATATTAAATTAACTATATTAATATATTTTAAAATATTTAAAGAAATTGTTTAAATGATTGTTTACAACTATCATGCAGTATATTTATCCGTCCATTTTGTTTATAACATATCTCTTCCATATCAATTATTGTGTGAACATACCAAGACCTTTGATATATCAGTCAGGGTGCACTAGCTGGAACGAGAAATGGCCCAATGGGCCCACTGACGGATATCGATCCTAGACCGATCGAGCATCAGGCGAGCGAATTACCATAGTTTGACACCCAATAGCCAATGCATTTTTCGTGCTGGGGTGTCGTTAAACATTCATTCATTCATTCAGGCGAGCGCTTTACCACTGGGATACGTCCCGCCACCGGCCTCGTGGACAAGTCACTGGTTTAGTCCCAGAACTCTTTTTTTTCAGCTTGTTCCTCTGTTTGTGATGGATATCTTAGGTCATATTCCAGGACTTCCGGGCATATATATTTCCTGTTTATTCAGTGGAAGTCTAAGGTAAGATAATATAATACAAGCTTCATTTAAATATCACATCTTTTAAGTCTTAGCCATTAACACTACGTGTTATTCGTGATATTCAGTTGATTTATGGGTTATGATAACAGCCTGTAATAATCTGAATTTGATCACAAATATATAAATATGATTTCTATATTTTCATTAATACAAATACATAGAAAGTATGACTTTTCACTGAATATAACTTTTATGCTTTCTGTAGATCTATATATTGCATAGCTATGTATATATAATATTTTTTACATTAGTCCTGTAAGCACCTGTGATAATGTTTTCATATCTATATGCTTTTCAGTCTATACACATGTATTTGGTCGTTTATGTTGTTATGCGTCCTTTCAGGAATTAACTCTTTCACAATAAGCCCACCGACGGGGATCGACCTAAGACCGATTTTACTTCAGGCAAGCGCTTTATACTAGGCTACACTTGGTTGATAGGGATCAACCAAGAATCGACTTAACTATATGTTTAAAGCGTGCTTAGGTGTCGTTAAACATACATACCTTTTTCTGTATACATGTATACATACTAGTATCTAAATATGAATCTATTTTGTAGTTCCTTGTCATCTGGGTTGAATGCCATGGCAGCGGTTATTGTCACCAACGTCTTAAAACCCTTCTGTGGTAGGAACATGACTAACAGAACTCTTACTATCATCAGCAAACTGTGTGGTAAGTACTGCAAGAACATGAAACAAAATCACACTGAAACGTTTTAACTATTTTTCCGATACCAGGAGAGCTGTACCTAACACAGCGGTCATGGTGGTGTAAGTTTTTAAAGCTATTTTTTCCGATACCACGAGAGCTGTACCTAACACGGTGATGTAAGGGGTTTTTGTTTTACTATTTTCCCGATACCACGAGTGCTGTACCAAACAGTTTGGTGTAAGGTGTTTGTTTTGTTTGTGTGTGTGTGTGTGTGTGGTTTTTAAAAATATTTATTGTCCCAGATCATATAGCAATGTCGGTGTTGGGAGCCCCGAAACATTGCTTTACATATATATCCATGTTCTAAGCAACAACAACATATGTTAAAAATAACAAAACTAATAGAAACTGATTCAGACTAAAGTTCAACACATGCATACAGTTGGACGTGGACAGTGATCTATAATATAACAACATATGTTAAAGATAACAAAACTGATAGAAACTGATTCAGACTAAAGTTCAACACATGCATACAGTTGGACGTGGACAGTGATCTATAATATAACAACATATGTTAAAATAACAAAACTAATAGAAACTGATTGAGACTAAAGTTCAACACATACATACAGTTGGACGTGGACAATTATCTATAATACAACTATATATCTTAAAATAACAAAACTAATAGAAACTGATTCAGACTAAAGTTCAACACATGCATACGGTTGGACGTGGACAGTGATCTGTAATATAACTATATATGTTTATGATCCAAGATATAAACGAGAGCAGAGAAAATAGCGAATAAGAGTGAAGAGATTTAGAAGAAAAAAAAGAAGACGAAGTGGAAGATGAATACAAGACAGAGATAGATGGCATAAGAAAAAGGAAAGACGTTGTTTTGAATTATACCCTGCGATCTCCAAACAAGCCATGCACTAAAACAGTCTTAATATATACACATGTCCAAAAGAAACTTTACAAGTATTATATTTGAATTTGTGGGGAAACGGCAAATAATAAGAATAACATTATTTGTGATATTATTTAATAGTTCAATACCAAATGTAAATCATCAACAAAAGCAACGTGACTGTAGGTAACAGTTACGTCATAATGTGAACGTTACACGTGGGGTCAAAAACCAAATTTACACTGAAATGTCACCCAATGAAGTCGAGCAAAATGAGGTATTTCAGACTCGATAATGTCTCTAATAACGTGTGTGACCCCCGTGAGCTCAGATACATGCATGCACACGTCTTCGCATAGATGTAGTCAGCCTTCTGATTACGTCATTCTGGATGCATCGCCATTCCTCAACTAGGGATTGTTGCAGTTGTTGTTTGTTGAGTGGGGGCTGTTGTCTCTGTCGAATCTGGCGATCAAGGTAGTCCCAAAGATGTTCTATAGGTGACATGTCTGGAGAGCGTGCAGGCCATAGCAAGACATTAACGTTGTTCTGATAGAGGAAATCCTGAACAATGCGAGCAACGTGAGGTTTCGCATTATCCTGCTGGAAGATTATCCCTTGAGGCTGTTGCTGTAGGAATGGCATAACAACTGGTCTTAGTACTTGATCCCTGTAACGTTGAGCGTTCAGATGGCCATCAATGATAACAAGTTCAGTGGTCTGAACGCCACAGATGCCTCCCCACACCATCACACTACCACCTCCAAAAGGTTCCACTTCATTAACGCAACAACGGGCTGCACGTTCTCTTCTACGCCGATACACTCTTATTCTCCCATCCCCACGGAACAACAGGTATTCCCAAACAGAAACTCGTAATACAAATGCTATAGTTACCTATATATAAAGAGTCACCGTCAGAAAACGATTACGTAGGTGTAATGTTCGTAAGTATCGGTCATCCCGTTGAGTTGTGACACGTGGTCTACCCGTTCTTGGCCTGTTCGATGTTCGACCTGTCTGTTGGTGTCGAGTTATCAGGTTACCAACAGCAACTCTGGAACATCCAAAGGTCCTTGCGACATGAGCGTTAGATGTCCCCATTTGTATGCTGCCTATGGCTCGCTCGCGTTGTTCTACAGTAAGTCGTGGCATTCTTTTGGTGGTTTTCTATCAAATGCATACCCTTACAGTATCCTGACTCATTTTAATACCATTATTGCACGGGTGAATTTCGTAGGTCCTGGAAAACGTGATTTCGATGATTTTTTTTTAATTTTCCTCGGCACGAAAAGCATGCAACGTTATGTTTCAAATATACTGTAGAAAGATGGCTACGTTTGAGTGATTATTTATGCAGTTGGTTACGTTAGGATATATGGATGTTTTCAGAGACTAAATTTTGTTTTCATTTGTAAAGTTTTTATATCAATCATTAAAGAGGTTGAGCTATGGGACCCATTCTTTATTAAAAAATGTCTTAATGGCAAATGAAGTGGCGACAGCAGGTTTCCTCTCTCATTATCTGTGTGGTCCATCACCATATGTTTGACGCCATATAACCGTAAATAAAATGTGTTGAGTGCGTCCTTAAATAAAACATTTCTTTCTTTTTCTATTTCAATTTAGTTTTTTGCAATATATTTTTAATGGCAGTGATTTCTAAAAAACAAATATGTATTTTTGTACAGTAAACATAGTATTTTATATTAATAATTAGCCAACTAAGAAAGTTATCTTTTTCAATATTTATGAAACCAAAGATGATATTAATTTTATTAAATGTAAGGGGTTTTTTAAAACTATTTTTCTGATACCATGAGAGCTGTACTTAACACAGTGGTGTAAGTGGGTCTTTTTTTTTTTGACTTTTTTTTCTGATACCATGAGAGCTGTACTTAAAGGAACATTTCTGAGTTTGCTGCATTGTAAGATGTTTTCGACTATTAAAATATTTCTACGATTAAACTTACATATTAAATATATTTCCTTGTTTATAATATTAGTGTCTGTATATTCGACGTGTTTCTGGTCGTCTTAATATTTGTAAGAAGCCCAAACTGGATTTTTTCTTCAAATAATTTCGTAGGTACGAAAAAAATATATTTTAGAAAATAAAATGAAATTTAACCTAGAACAAATACTAGAACGATCCGAAACACATTTAATATACAGCCACTAATATTTTATGCAGAAAAATATCTTTGATATGTAATTACAATCGTTAAAAAGTCTTTGTTAGTCGATAACATCTTAAAATTTGTAGCAAACTTATGAATGTTCCTTTAACAGAGTGATGCAAGGTTTTTAAATATTATTCCCATACCACGAGAGCTGTACCTAACACAGTGCGGGTGCTGTACCTAACACAGAGATGCAAGTTTTTTTACAATTTTGTTCCGATACCACGAGAGCTGTACCTAACACAGTGATATGGGTCTGGGTGGGATCCAGTGTACAGGGAAAGGATTTTCGTGTTTACTAGCCATTAGCAGATGGATTAATCACTGCACTATCATGGGCTCCATTTTACGAAGCGATCACTAGTATTAAACATATTTTGGAGCATTTAGGAATGAGCGATGTTTGGATATCACACACCTTTTTATCGTTAACTTGGCTCTCACAACAAATTAAAATTAGGCAAAATGATCAATATTTATAAATATGGAATAATAGCATATCAATGTTATCAAGAGGCAAAACCTATCAACTTTTTAAAGAAGAACTCATTTTTGAAAAATATTTAAATATAATTCCCGAAAGGTTGTGGAGATTAATTATAAAATTTAGAACGTCAAATCACTATTTACCTGTCGAAACTGGAAGGTAGAATAACATATCATTTGAAGACAGATTGTGTACTTTATGTGATGAAAGTGACATTGGTGATGAATTCCATTATTTATTTGTATGTATATTTTTTCATAATTCCCGAGTAAGATTTTTACATCCCTATTATTATACTAGACCAAGCACCAACAAATTCAAAGAACTAATGAGCAGTAAGAAAATAAGTGTATTAAAGAAGTTGGCAAAATTTATAAATGTAATTTGCCAGGTTTTTAAACGTCCTTGTAACTGAATAACTCATGTCACAATCAAAACTGTTTCCTAGCTATATTACAATTATTATTATTATTATTATTATTACTGTACCATGTACTACCATTACTATTACTACTACTGCTACTATTATTATACTACTACGACTACCATTACTGCTACCACCATTATTATTACTACTACTACTACTACTAATACTAATACTAATACTGTTACAGTTATTATCAATTAATATCATATACAAGTAAATGCATGTATTATGTATTATCATATGTTATTATTTCATCCTCCTGTAAACCATCTTGTCACGTTTATACTATTTATTATGTATGTTCCTCTAACGCCGTTGTGGAACGGCCTGAGTGTAATAAAGTTCTGTTCTGTTCTGTAGAGCGAAGATCACCTTTAGTGCTTATGGTAGCAATGCACTTAAGGTGATCTTAACGCTAATATCGCTTCGTAAAACGGGCCCAGGCCGATATTGCGGTATCAAGTGTATTAGTAGAAATGTTGACTATTCGTTATTTGTTACTTTTATGAATTTTTGTTGTTGTTTGTTTGTCTATTATGTATTTATTTTATGTGTCGACTTAATTCACTTAATTATCGGTGTGTCTCTGTGTCTATTATTTATTATGATCTACGTATGTCTTTATATTTCTAGTTCCGACTCCATATAACCGTAAATAAAATGTGTTGAGTGCGTCATTAAATAAAACATTTCCTTCCTTATATCTCTAGTTGTGATCTTTGGTTTTGCGTCCATTGGAATTGCGTTCTTCGTCTCCAGATTGGGTGGAATTGTACAGGTACTAGCACTGTCAATGATGTGATATTGCGACTAGAATTCTGTAGTTAGGTGCGTAATGTAGCTCTGTGGTAGAGCGCGCCACTGAGATACGATCGTCTTTGGGGGACTCGTTTTCACCGTCCCAAACAGTGCGCCATGATTAATATATCAAACACTGTGGTTAATACTGACCTGCATATCGGAAAATAAATATAAAAGATCCCTTGTTTTATCGTAGGAGTAGCCTATAGGTCAATAACGGGTTTCTTCTCACCTCTCCTCTCTCTCTCTCTCTCTCTCTCTCTCTCTCTCTCTCTCTCTCTCTCTCTCTCTGTCTTCACCTCGGTCCATCTCCCTCTTTCTCGCTCTCCATAACCATCTTTCTCCCCTCCCTCTGTCTCTCTCTCTCTCTCTCTCTCTCTCTCTCTCTCTCTCTCTCTCTCTCTCTCTCTCTCTCTCTCTCTCTCTCTCTCTCTCTCTCTCTCTCTCTGTATCTGGTATGTTTGTTACATACCCTAAAAACCAGGTTTAAAAGAAAGGTAACCGTATTTTCGATCTGAACTTGTTTAGGGTGCATTGGCGCGTACACAGTTAACGTGCCCCACACACAGCACTCACTTTCAGTAGTGTTAATGTCACTGTGTGATCTACGATATCACCGATTCAGCTCGGAGCGGCCAGTCAATTATCTTTAAATCCAACTTTAAATGTGTGATATCGCTGTGAAATACATATCGTTCTATCTAATGAGTGCGTAAGAAAACTTACGATTGTTTGTTTGTTTATTTTATTATTATTATTATTATTATTATATTATTTTATTTTATTTTATGTTTGTTTGTTTGTTTGTTTGTTTGTTTTACTTTTCTTATTACAGGCTTCCTACGCTTTGGGCAGCGTTATCAACGGGCCGCTATTTGGTCTTTTTGTTCTCGGCAATTTCTTCCCTTGTGCCAATGCTTGGGTACAGTACTTTATACTTAAACAAAACAAACAAACAAAATATACATAATATATGCACTTTTATTGACGAAAACCGCTAAGCATCCTTGTAGTATTATATTCTTGTGCACTACAAACTCGTGTAATAAACTTATAAACAAAGTGGAAAATCAACTAGTCTGTAGTTTTTACTGCTATTGTAATATTAAATGGGTATGTAATAAAATCAATTCCTTGGGCAGAATTCTGGATGTGCACACAAAAAACTAAAGGAAGTTGTATTCTCTATTTTGATACTAATAGACTCATTTCTTTACATATCGTTTCATGTAGGTGCCTTATAAAGGACTTCTTATTATTCATGATAAAGTGTTGGGTTTGTTTTTTAGTTAAAATATTTAAATACGGTTAAGTATAATATGTCATATTTAAAGAAAAGAAAAGACCTTTAACAAAACCTGTTTGTTTGTAGGGGACGTTCATTTACACAATGCATGTTCAAAATAATTTTAAAACTTCTACTTTTAATTTTGTCAGGTGTATAAATAATATACTCAGAGTTATGCGATTTCTCGTTGACTTCAACTTTCCATCTAACTAGGCAGGAAGTGTCTGAAGCATTCGAGACAACAATGTTTCATGCGCAGCTTTTTAACATGTTCAGTATATGGATAGTCATAACAATCACGCTGTCAAAATACTTAGGTATTTGACATCGGACGACTTGTCACCCAGTGACACGTGTGCCAGACGCTGTATTGTCGCGATTTCACCAGCACCTGGCATTTTTTTATTTTTTTTGCAGATCGATATGTTTAATCCAAAATTAACGTAAAATAAATATAAGAATATCTAAAAACTGATGTGCTCATTTTACCGTGGAAAATACAACAGCCACCCACAATTATAACACAATACTGACAATAGGTCGAAGTAATTATGTGTAAAAGTATATATTATTGTATATGTTTTAGTTTTGGAAGTATTTCACTTCAAAAGAGGGAACATTTCCCCCCTTTTCTTTTAAATGTTTTGTTTTGGCTCCATCTAATATACCGGTACACATGTATTTTTCAGTAACTTGTGTACAACATCTTACATATGTCGTACAAAGATGAAATTTTAAAATTGCACACACGTTTATGTATAACCGATGATTAATAAATCAATATGCTATATTGGTGTCGTTAAAAAAAAAAACGTTTAACTTTCAACACAGGGCGCTATCCCGGGTTGCGTGGTATTTCTCGCATTCTTGTCGTGGATTGGGTTTGGTGCATTCGTCAATAAAATTCGTACACCGACATCACGCACGTGGTCTCACGGTTGTAATTGGACTGTGACATCTACAGCTTCGCCAGTTACCATGACAATGTCTACAGGGATCACCACAACGTTAGCGTCCGTAACTAACGAATCCAGGTATGAAATCAGTGGTGTGTTCAGGAGGCGAACAATTTGACTGGTACCATCGTCTTTTTATCTTTATCACATTAATCTAGTTTGGCGCAAAACCCAGTCCAGCGAGCATCCGCGATCGCCTGCCCTCATGAACATGTTTTAGAGGGGCTGAGAAAACAGTTCCTCTTTATTTGTGCTTTATAAGTCTAGGTCTAGGATCGATCCGCAACATATGACCCATTAGGTTAGTTCTCGTTCCAGACAGTGCACCATGGTATGTGCTATCCTGTCTGTGAGATGGTACATATAAACGATCTCTTGCTATTAATGGAAAAAAGCTGCGGGTTTACTCTCTGTAGACTATGATTAATAAATCAATGTGCTAACAAAACAAACGTTAACACACACACACACACACACTCTCTCTCTCTCTCTCTCTCTCTCTCTCTCTCTCTCTCTCTCTCTCTCTCTCTCTCTCTCTCTCTCTCTCTCTCTCTCTCTCTCTCTCTCTCGTTCGTGCATGTATGGATGTGCAATGCTTACACTTGGAATTACTTGGTAAATTTTTTTGACATACTTGTATTCCCAGACTACACCCGACCAGTGTACCAGAGGCCATTCTTAAACCTCTACGGTGTGGAATAATACATAAAGGAGTAAGTCTTGTTTCTTTTAAGGCAGTTATTGGCTGTGGTATTTTAAACAAATGTTTAGGTGTAATAACATTGTGTACAGTAGGACAGGTATCACTACAACATTATAGCATTTTATACGAATGCGTAGATACAATGGGAAATGCGACCGATTATTTTAGAAACCATTAATTTTAATGTCAACATCGTCTTGGTATTAGTAATTTAAATGGTCATACGTTTTCACGATTTACATCAGATGAACCAACCTGTGGCTGTGAGCATTATATTGAAGATTCTGAGCATTTTATTTGGTATTGCCCCTATACAGTGAACATCGGAACAAGATCATGTTTCAATATATAAATCTTGACTCCACTACTATTCTTTCTGGAAATCCAAATTACTCAACACATGAGAATGACGTTATGGTTAAGGCTACTCAGAAGTTTATTATTGAAAGTAAACGGTTTGATGTATAATGTAAAATATATTTTTCTCTCTCTCTCTCTTTCTCTCTCTCTCCCTCATTTTATTTTACTTTTGTGCTTATATCCAATTAAGGTTCAATCACGCTGTCCTGGACACACACCTCGGCTACATGGACTGTCTGTCCCGAACAGTAGCTTAATGGTTTGATTTTAGTGAATGAATGAATGAATGGGTGGATGTTTAACGACACCCCAGCGCAAACATAGAGATTGGCTATTCGGTGTCAAAGATAGTGACATAAACGTCGGGGAGATAAAAGTCGGTGTAGTGGCCTTACACTTCCGTATTGAGTCGTTAAAGCTCGCTCTGGGTGGAAGCCTATATTGGGATGTGAACCCAATGCCTTTCAGCCTTAAGCCAGATTATTTAACCACTACACCACCAAGATTGATCACCACAGTACTGTAGCATTATACTGTAAGTGTTTCTTCACAGCATTATGTACAAAGCATGCATCGATATAACCTGGTTACCAGAAATCGGTTTCCGTAACCTTCAGGTTTATAAAGTTACAGTTCTCATCGTTATCATATACTGTAAAACGGGTATTATTCGCGGCAGTAAATTTTCGCGATATCCAAAATGCAGGCAGTTCGCGGTTTTTAATTTTCGCGGTGTCATGGTTTTTGTTTGTTTTTTGTTTGTTTGTTTTTTAAATTACTAACAGGTACAAAACTATACTTTGCTACATAACATTAAATCGACACTAGAGTGGTCAACTGAACTGAACTAAACTTTATTTACACTCTGGCCGTAATTCAACGGCATATGAGATACATTGTAAAAATGTAATTAAATAAATAAAAGACAAGATGGCACATTCGTCATAATAATGTACATCTATAAAACAAGTGTATATCTATGGATTCATACTTGCATTTGAAGACATACATTGCATATACAAATAAAATGAAATTGTAAAAACAGATTTCAGCCCTGGGACTTAAAGGGACATTCCTGAGTTTGCTGCATTATAAGATGTTTCCGGACTAATAAATACTTCTGCGATTAAACTTGCATATTAAATATATTTTCTTGTTTAGAATATCAGTGTCTGTATATTCAATGTGTTTCTGGTCGTTTGAATATTTGTAAGAAGCCCAAACTGGATTTTGTTTTTAGGAAATAAAATGAAATTTAACATAGTACAAATATTAGAACGATCAGAAACACTTTTAATATACAGGCACTAATATTTTATGCAGAAAAATATATTTGTTATGTAATTATAGTCGTCAAAAAGTCTCTGTTAGTCGATAACATCTTAAAATTGCAGCAAACTCAGGAATGTCCCTTTAAGAATATGCATAATTTGTTTACAGAAAACTGCTAGCTTTCTGAGAACACCAGTTTTTTTTACTGTCAAATAGCATTCTAAATTTATAAACATTTGGTCTAGACTGGCAACACTTTGGCAGAAGTCTTGTTCTTTCATCTTTAAAAAAAGGACAAAACATTATATAATGAAATTCATCTCCAATTTCGTTATTTGTACACAGAAAGCATATTCTATTTGTTAAAGTTATTTTTTTCCATCTGCCTTTTTCAATGGGAAGATAATGATTTGAGAGTCGAAAATGTAATATTTTTTCTCTAAATTGGTTAAATATGTCTCGAACACAATATTTGATTTAAACAGTCTGTAACAAGATGCTTTAGATGAATTAACAATTTCATTGTTCCATGTTTGTAAGAACTGATCTTGTAATCTTAAAAAAAGTCTTTGTTTTAATAGATTTACATCTGGTAGCTTGTTACACTGTGCAGTGCATACATTACTATATCCAACGTCATCCAAAACAGATTTGATAAACTTTAACCATTTATGATCACATATTCCATTTTTATAATCATTCAGCAATAATTCATATATCAAGAATGATAACTTTGTGTGTTTTCCAGTTATTAGTTTAAACCAAAAAGTGATCATTCTTAATTTGACATCAAGGGAGACTGGGTAACGCCTAGTTCTCCATATAACATACTCACAGCCGTTGACTTCTAAACTGACAACAGAAACTTCATGAATTTATTTTGTAACGTTTCTAAATAAGACAAGTTTTCAAAACCCCAAATCTCACAACCATATAACAAAATAGGTTGTACCATACAATCAAACAATTTCAAAAGGACTTGTACAGAAAGGTCATACCGTCTTCCTTGTTTTAAGATAAAATACATGGCTTTTTCGGCTTGTGAAAACAAAGTTTTCCAGTATTAGTAAACTTGTTAGACTTATGAAAAATTATTCCAAGGTACTTGTAGATCTCTACATTCTCTAAAATTATGTTTCCTAAATTAAATAGTTTTTTATAGTCCTTCTTGCTACCACCAAAAATTAAAACCTTAGTCTTCGTGCAATTGATAGTTAATTTCCATGTACTACAATACACATCAAAGACATCTAATAAATGTTGGTTATGATCATAATTGTCTGCGAGGAGTACCATGACATCGGCATATAATAAAACAAATAAAACAGTACACAAATGTAGCATATCGTCAGATATGGGTTTTTCAAGACTAAGTCCACTGCAGCCATGCGCTTTGAAAGTATCTTCAATGTCATTAAGAAATAATGAAAACAGAAGAGGTGATAAGTTTCACCTTGTCTCACGCCTATACAACATGGAAAATAATCTGTATAAACACCTTGAACAGTCACACATGATTTAATATGTTGATACATACTGTGGATAACATTAAAACAGTTACCTGTTATACCATTTTTCACTACTTTATCCCATAGTCCAACTCTCCACACAGAATCAAAAGCTTTTTTAAAGTCGATAAAAGTACAATATAATTTTTTCTTTCTAGTTTTTAGAAGTTCAATAAGGCCATATAATGTAAACATTTGGTCAGCTGTGGAATAGTCTTTTCTAAACCCGGCTTGAGCTTCAGATGATAGCTCATTTGTTTCTAGAAATAAAGTAATACGTTTATTTATAACAGCAGTAAACAACTTTCCAAGGCAACTAAGTAGGGTTATAGGTCTGTAATTTTCTGGGTTATCTCTAACTCCATTTTTATAGATAGGTCTAATAATACCAACTAACCAGGACTCTGGAAAAATACCCTTATCAAAAACGATATTAAAAAGTTTAACATATATATCAATCATAATATTAATTGTTTCTTTAATATATTCATTTATTATTCCATCTATTACAGGTGCTTTATTGTTTTAAAGATTTTTAACTATGATCAGTATTTCGTCTTTTGTTACCGGTGTATTTAACAATGGATCAGTTCCTTCGTTATCATTATTCGATGGTCCATCGTGTTCCTCCGTGTCGTTATTTGTGCTGTTGATATCTTTATAATATTCAAAACGTTTATCCTGCCATCATTATGGGGGACACTTCTGCTCATACTACTAATAGTCCACGTCCAAATGGACAAACTAATACTACAAGTGGTGGACTTATCATTCTTCAGTGGAATGCAAAGGGCCTTCATTCGTCAGGTCATGGTCAGGAATTGGTAAGCTTTACCAAACAAAACAGCCCAACTCCTGCCATTATTTGTGTCCAAGAAACATGGATTGACCCATCAAAGAAAGGCAAAAAACCAACCACTAGCAATTTAAACATTCCTGGTTATACAGGTGAATTTTATAATAATAATTTTACTGCCATCTATGTTAAAAATAATTTGTCATATAAAGTTCTCCCTCAGACGAATCACTCTCCATGCATACAAGCTCTGGGGCTTAGAATTCTTGGAAAAGATAATAATATTGACATTGTTAATATATATGTAAGCCCTGGAACAGCACAGGCATCCCTGGTCGTAAACGACTATATGGAACTTACTAAACATCTGGGTAATGATATGATTTTAGTTGGTGATTTCAACTCCTACAACACCCTCTGGGGATCCAGATGTACCTCCACTCAGGATTCTATAGTGGAGGAATTCCTGGATCTAAAAGATCTAGTATGTCTCAACGATGATTCACCAACATTTCTGTCAGATATTCATGGCACATTTTCTTGTATTGATCTATCATTGGTCAGTTCAAAGATGGCTAGTAAATGTGAATGGTATGTTTCAAATTTAAATAGTGATCATTACCCAATATTTATTAAATATAACACAATTTCAGAGTGGTCAGATATGCCTAGACATATCTCCACATTGAAATTGGATAAAGCCAATTGGAAGGGTTTTTATGACAGCTGTTTCAACTTGGACCACGGCTCCCTTTTCTCAAATAATATTGATCTTTTTAATAAAAATATTACCGAAGCCATAGATACTATAGCCAAACGGTGTATACCCGTGACAAAAGGATTTTCTTCATCCAAAAATGTCCCATGTTGGAACAATGATCTGTCTGAATCCATTAAATTAAGAAATAATTTGAGACATAAATTTCAAAAAGATAAATCTAATGAAGAATTGTTTAGATGTTTTAAAAAAGCTAAATATGCAGTTGCAGCTAAAGTTCTCGAAGCCAAGAAGTCGTCTTGGGAAGCCCTTTGTTCTACTATCACAACCTCCACATCTTCTAGTGAGGTTTGGTCAAAAAATAAAAAGAATACAGGGGGAAAAGTCTGCTACTATCAAAGTTTTAAGTAAAAATAAAACAAATATGAGCAGCCAAGGAAAAGCTGATCTCTTGGCAGATACGTTTCGATTCAATAGTAGTAATGATAACTTTTCCCCTCTCTTCAAAACAAATAAGGAGGAATTGGAACAGGTAAATAGCCTTCCACGAAATGCAAACTATTCTGATGACAGTTTAAATTTCAATGCACCCTTCATTATAGACGAATTTATTAGAGCCTTCCAATATAAAAAGGGTACAGCCACAGGACCCGATAAATTTTCTTATGGGTTTTTTTTTTTTTAAATATGCCCATGAAAGCATTGGACAGCTTTTTAATGCTATTCAATCAAATTTGGAAACAAGGCTATATCCCGGCCGAATGGAAAAAGGTCGATGTATTTAGTCTTCCCAAATATGGGAAGGACCTTTCCGATCCCACAAATTATCGACCTATTTCTTTGACCTCGAACCTGTGTAAAACTATGGAGGCCATGGTAAATAACAGGTTAACCCATTACCTGGAATCGAATAATTTAATTACTAATCTTCAAAGTGGCTTTCGTAAAAACCATAGCACCGTTGACCACCTTGTTCGTCTCCAAACCCATTTAAATCCGGCTTTTGCCAAAGGGAACAAGGTGGTTGGTGTCTTCGTTGATATAGAAAAGGCGTATGACATGATATGGCGACATGGCATATTGCTTAAACTCTATAAATTAGGAATTCGAGGACAAATGTTGAATTTTATTGAAAAATGTATTCACAATAGGTTGTTTAGAGTTAATGTTTATGGATATTTTTTCCCAAGAACTATCCTTGGATAACGGCATTCCATAAGGCTCAGTTATTGCCCCAACCCTTTTTAGTATTTTAATTAACGATCTGAGTTCTTATATGCTTGATAATGTCGAAACAAACAAAACTAAAAGTCCCCTTAACCTAGGCCTTTTTGCCGATGATACGGCCTTTTGGAGAGCCGGTCGCATGGTTAGCACACTTAAACGTTTTATCCAAAAGGATATTAATAATTTACAGTTTTGGGCAGATCAGTGGGGGGGGGGGGGGGGGGGGGGGTCAAAATCTCTTTAAAAAAACCTGTTTGTATACTCTTTCATAATAAACTAGTTCCTTCCCGGGGAAAATTAAACTTAAATCTAAATGGGACGGTTATTGTCCAAGTCAATAAAATAAAATTCCTCGGTATTACATTTGACTATAATATTAGATTTAAGTCCCATATTACTCAAATAATTTCTAAATCTAATCATTTTATTAATATTTTAAAAGTGCTTTCTGGGACCGATTGGGGTTGCGACCGCAAAACCTTGCTTAAAATTTATAATGCCCACATCTTATCTAGACTGCAATATGGGGCACAAGCCTTTTGTTGTGCTCCCAGACCCCTATTACAAAGGTTGGATAGGATCCAAAACCAAGCACTTAGAATTATTGCCAAAGTTCCTAAATGCACCCCTATAGACGGTTTATATACCGAATTAGGAGTACCTCCCCTTAAAATTAGAAGACAATGCCTATGTCTTAAATATTGGTTAAACAAAAAAAGTATTACACCTGACAGTCCTGTCTCACAACTTACTCCAGACAATTTAAACCCTATAGGTCTAAAATCAAAATCAACACAAAATCTGGGCGACTCTTTTGTTACTTTTGTGTCTAAAATAGCCGATGAGGCTGGTATATTGGAGACCCCCATAGTCAATGTTAAATGCCAGAGTACCAATCTCTGGGAACTAATTCAACCAAATATTCCTTTTTTTTATGAAAAAAGAAGTAGACAAAACTGATATACCCCTTTTAAAAAAAGTAATTTTCCAGGCATCCCGCTATGATAATCATAATAATTACACTCATATATATACAGATGGATCGAAAGATCCCACGTCGGGCAATACCGGAATGGCCTTTGTGGTTAATGATGATGGTAATTCTCAAATAGGCTCGCACATCAGATTACCTGACAATTTATCTGTATTTACAACGGAATTAGCTGCCATCCAGCAAGCCCTAGTTTGGATCAAATCAAATACACCTGGTAATTATATAATATGTACAGATAGTCTTAGTAGTCTTCAGGCTTTAAAAAGTGGTAAAAACGCAAGACAAGATCTTACTAACGCTATACTTATACTTATTACCGATTTGACCAAACTGGGATTCAATGTTGTATTAGAATGGGTACCAGCTCATGTTGGAATCCCGGGAAACGAAGCTGCGGACCGTTTGGCCAAACAATCCCTACTAGAAACTAAAATATCCCCTTTGGTAAAGTTAGGGGTTACTGAACTCTTTTCCATAGCTAAACCTTCTATTTTTCAGCTATGGCAAAATGACTGGGATCATAAAACAAGGCCCTGGCATTATGCCCTTAAACCTGAAGTTCATACAATTGGTCCTATCTTAAATAATGTTAAAAATACTGGTACTTTAACTAGACTTAGAGTGGGACAATCGGTGGGTCTAAAGGACACTATGCATATGTTGGGATTAATTAAATATGATAAATGTGATAAATGCCATGTTGTTGAAAATGTTGGTCACTATTTATTCAAATGCGACCTTTATCGAGAACACCGTGAGGCTTTAGAGAAAACGTTTTCCGATATAAATATATCTTTTAATCCTATTAATCTTTTAAATCCTGATAAAGTTAACAGTCATATTATTTTTAAAGCTTTATTAAAATATGTTTCAGATACAGGGATTAAAATCTAAACTATGTATATTGAAAATTAACTGTTCGCATTGGTCCCCTTACCTCGCCTGTTGAGGCCCCTCTTCTATCACCACCACCACCACCACCACCACCCCCATGTGGGTGTGTGGGGTTGTTGTTTTTTGCCCCCCCCCCCCCCCCCCCCACCTCTCTCCTCATCTTATACAGTGTTAATAACTGGACTGTTTTGAGAGGGTCCCATGACCATTTTTCTTTTGAGGACTTCCGGGGTCCATATCCATCACACACACACACACACACACGCGCGCGCGCGCGCGCGGATTTACTCTCAGCGGGCTTGGGCTTGCCTCTTTTGAAGTATCGCGACACCCTCCCTCCACTTTTACCAAATCCAGGATCCGCTCCTGGCTAGCCTACCCTCCCCTTTTTGCCGCCACTCGCGATTGTACTTTAGTAAGTTGGGCAGTGTGTCTAAATGTCTTTCTCGGTGATAGATTGTTACCCAGAACTAGGAATAACCGCTTCTGGAAAGGACCACTGCAGTATTCATAATTCATATAGCCCTACTGGGGTGTCGTTAAACATTCCTTCCTTCATTCATATACCCCTAGACATTACATGCACTG
Source organism: Gigantopelta aegis (assembly GCF_016097555.1). NCBI lineage: Eukaryota > Metazoa > Mollusca > Gastropoda > Neomphalida > Peltospiridae > Gigantopelta > Gigantopelta aegis. The sequence goes on from NC_054706.1 coordinate 69,910,858, forward strand.
TAAATATCCCCCTCAAATATAGAACTTAATATCTGACGCCCTTGTATATATCAACCTAAATCCTAGTCTTTTGTCTTGGCTGCACTTTTTTTCTTCTTTTTTTCCTTTTTTTTAAAAATGTGGATTTTTTGTTCGTTTGTCCGGGGTTTTTTTTTTTGTTGTTTTTTTTTTTTTTTTTTTGGGGGGGGGGGGGGGGGGGTGGTATTGTTCGTTTTGTGGGATTTTTCCCCCCCCCCCTTTTTTTATAATTGTGTGTGTGTGTGTGTGTGTGTGTGTGTGTGTTTTATGTTCTATGTTTTTATGCTGTGTTTTATACGTTTAATTTATCAAGGGTTACACTGCGTCTAATCTCTCTGGCAGGAGTAATACGCTGTATATTAGTAATCCTTATACGTTTTAACTTTTTGACTTTTGTTCTTAACCATATGTGATTAATAAAAACAAAATTATTTTAGGTATTTTAATAATTATGTGACCCCTATTGGAACTACATCTCGTATGGATTGGTATCCTTATTGGGATTCCAGAGGGGGTTTAACATTAATATTGCCACAATTTTACTTTACTTTTATACGACTGGACACTAAAATATAATCCACCATTTCCCTTTCTACTTACATTAACACCTTTTAATTTACTACTACTACTTTTTTTTCTTTCTTTTTTAATTATTATTACTGTTTTATTGTTATTTTATTATTTACTTTTTTTTATCCTTCTCATTGTTTTAAATGGATGTTAAAAAGTTAGGTTTTGACTTAAGTTAAGTCACAGCACCAATCACATAGTTTTATGCGGATTCATGTTATGGTTAATATGGAGATATCATTCATCAATCTCCACTTTCCAATTCTTAACATTTCCATTATGCTGGAGGTGGTGGACGGGACGGCCTAGGGAAATGAATTAAAATGGGGCAGACCTTCCCGTCTACTCTCCTCCGACATAAATACCAGATTAACCAGACATATTTTATTGTTAATATTCTACTTTTTACGTAATCATTTGTAGAAACCCTTTTTAACCCTTTGTATAAACACTTTTTAACTTGCTTGTAAATAAAGTTTATTTAACCATTAATTAGTATTTTTATTTAATCAAATGTATAAACGTTTTTAATTTATTTTTTTTTATTTTTTTTTTTACTAACACTCTCCCCACCCCTCTCGTTGTGAGCACAGTTTCTGGCCCTAGTCAGAAATCGTGCTCGCAACGAGCGTGCTTGAACATTAAATTGATATAAGCACGTTAATTCCCGACATCTGACCTGACAGTCATTTGTGGGCATACATACATACATACACTGATACATTTAAAAGGTTATCGGCAAATAAAGTACACATATTTTATTTGCCAAAAACATTTTAAAATGGCTACACATTTCATTTAATTTCATTTCAACTTATATTCGTGCTTATATCCAATTAAGGTTCAAGCACGCTGTCCTGGGCACACACCTCAGCTATCTGGGCTGTCTGTCCAGGGCATTGGGTTAGTCTTTAGTTAGTTAGTGTTACTGAGAGGAAATAGGGTGTAGTGGCCTAACACTGAGTCCTTAAGAACTCGCTCTGGGTTGGAGCCGGTACCGGGCTGCGAACCTGTACCTACCAGCATGTAGGTCGATGGCTTAACCACTGCACCACCGAGGCCGGTATGGCTACACACTCAGGACAGAAAGGAAAGGAATAGTAGTCTTGTTCAACGACAGGGGCAGGACGTAGCCCAGTGGTAAACCGTTCGCTTGATGCTCGGTCGGTCTAGGTCGATCCCCGTCGGTGGACCCATTGGGCTATTTCTCGTTCACGCCAGTGCATCACAGTTGGTGTAACAAAGGCCGTGGTATGTACTATCCTGTCTGTGAGATGGTGCATATAAAAGATCCCTTGCTGCTAATCGAAAAGAGTAGTCCATGAAGTGGCGACAGCGGAATTCCTCTCTCAATATCTGTGTGGACCTTAACCATATGTCTGACGCCATATAACCGTAAATAAAACTTGTTGAGTGCGTCGTTAAATAAAACATGTCTTGTTCAACGATACTTCATCACAATAGTAACTCATGTTGCTAGACGTGTTCCAAGTATAGTCGTGTTGTGTAAGGCTATAAATTTATTTTTGTTTTCCAGAAATACAACGTAAAAGTGAAAACAGATTCTGAAGAAGAAGAAAAATTTGATGACGTGGAAAACAATGATAACAAAGATGGCTTGTCTCAACAGAACACGTCTGAAATGTATAACAATCCTGCTGCTTTTGTCACACGACTACAACTGCTCAAATCCGCATGAAACATAACTATAGTTAATGAGACTGTTTTGTTGATGACACTGGGACGAACTGTTTCACACGACTATAACTGCTCAAATCCGCATTAAACATAACTAGTTAAAGAGACTGTTTTTGTTGATGACACTGGGACGAACTGTGTCACACGACTATAACTGCTCAAATCCGCATTAAACATAACTAGTTAAAGAGACTGTTTTTGTTGATGACACTGGGACGAACTGTGTCACACGACTATAACTGCTCAAATCCGCATTAAACATAACTAGTTAAAGAGACTGTTTTTGTTGATGACACTGGGACGAACTACGTCACACGACTACAACTGCTCAAATCCGCATGAAACATAACTATAGTTAAAGAGACTGTTTCCTACCATTGTTACACGTGGATACTTTAACGACTAAAATATATATCAAATTGATTTTCTTCTTGAGAATATAACTGCACAAATTAGTAAGATTAATAAATAAAAATAATGAGACTGTTCAGTGTTTGATACCATTGTAACATGTTTCCCACTAGTAGTCTTTTTAAAATTACGTATTGGACACATTTTCCTGTTTAAAATATCTATATTTTTATATACAATACATTGCTGGTCATTTTAATTAATATTTGTAGTATCCCAAACTGGATTTTATCTCCTAATAATTTGTTAAGTACAAACAATATACACTGTATAATAAATAGGAAGTAAAATAAAATTTTGGCAATTATAATCGAACAGAATTACATTGAAAATATAAACACTGGTATTCTAAACACAAATGTGTATAGTAATGTTAAAATGAAATGTTTTTATCGTCCAAGAGACTATTAGTTCCAAACATGCCACAAAGCATTAATCTTATCTCTAAAAGCCCTATCTAGTTATCGGACGACACTCTTAAAATTGGAACAACCCTCGTCGATAAATCAAACTAAAACAGACCAGCTAAACAGGAAAGAAAATATAACATGTCTTTAACGACGCCTCGGCATATTATATATATATATATATATATATATATATATATATATATATATATATATATATATAATTCCATTTTATAATTACTGTTTTGTAATAGGCGTCTTGATTGGCTAAAATGCTATCACGTGAGCTAAAAAAACCACCAACGTGAAAACTGCACTTTTTCGGTAAACAAAGGAATCCCCGTTTCTATTGTTATCCTTAATTTCGTCTGCACTGTGAGTGACGGTGACAATTCAGGCTTTAAACGACTCCGGTTTTGAACTGAGACACATAATGTATATGACAGGCCACAAAAAGGAAGCTTCTATTAGAAGTTATAGCAGAGAATGCTCAACAAATCAAAAAAGAAAGAAAGAAAGAAGTGTTTTATTTAACGACGCACTCAACACATTTTATTTACGGTTATATGGCGTCAGACATATGGTTAAGGACCACACAGGAAACCCGCTGTCGCCACATAGGCTACTCTTTTACGACAGGCGGCAAGGGATCTTATATTTGTGCTTCCCACAGGCAGGATAGCACAAACCATGACCTTTGTTGAACCAGTTATGGATCACTGGTCGGTGCAAGTGGTTTACACCTATCCATTGAGCTTTGCGAAGCACTCACTCAGGGTTTGGAGTCGGTATCTGGATTAAAAATTCCATGCCTCGACTGGGATCCGAATCCAGTACCTACCAGCCTGTAGACCGATGGCCTGCCACGACGCCATCGAGGCCGGTAAATCAAAAAAGAGACATGAGCGCAGCTCTGTCACATTTGACAAAAACACCAAATCGACAACTTACACGCGTGAAAACACATATGCCTTCGGGCACAATTCTGCGACCTGTCCTTTCCGAGAATAATATCACACAATCACAAAATTCCTCTGAAATCCACACACACAGTAACACTGAAACCACTTTATCCCTTTCAAGTCCGTCTTCACATTAATTTTCACTAATTCAACTTTTGACAACTGCAATTTTAATATAGGTAGGGGAGATTCGTGTAATTGCGGACACTCTGGCTTCCGCTGTATTTGCCACATAAATCTTCTAAATAATTTGACGCTCTTCCTAATGTTTGCGTTATCAGTTGATGTTCTGTTATTTTAAATTTTATAACGTTTTATCCACATTTGATTCAGAAAATTTAAATTTATAAAACCTTATGTAAATCAATATAATGAATCGGAGATTTGACGGAAAAAAACGAATGTAACTTTCTAAGAGAATTCCCTTATACAGTTGTAAATCATTGTGGAATAGAGTTAGAGTTTTGTTATAGTTTTGTATAGCAGCAATATTAATGCATTGGAATTATAAGAATTGAACGTTATATTTTTGACGTTCATGCGATGATAAACACCAAAACCGTTTTACACACTTTAACGGCTTCGCGCTAACGCGCAACAACATTCTATATATATATAGATAAAGATAAAAGAGTAAAAACTTTATTGCATATAAACATTCCACATATGGAACTGGATGCCGAGGCATCGTTAAAGACATGTTATCCAGTAATCAGTGTATACATTGACAAGATATGATGACAAGATAAATCTCTATATTTTCGGTCACTGACCAATGCAGCGAGGCTACATGGATATTCGGAAAATCGTTATTTATTCCAGTTTTGTGTACGCAAATCGAGTATTGTCAACCTAGCAAGGCTTTTGCCGTATGACGTCATACAAGATACATGACGTCATTATTTGCAAAACACTAGCAACATTCTGTCACATTAAAAAAGCGTTTCTAAACTCTAATTTATAAATAAATATACAAGTTTTGTATTGTTATCGCAAAACTAAAAGTTATTTGTATTTACTGTACTTGAACAAATGATTTAAAGAGTATGTTTATTGAAAATCTACTCTGAAATACTCGAATCAAGTTGGGCTTATGTCACGTGACCTATATTTTTGGTAAGTGACCAAAATATAGAGATTTAACTAGTCATCATATCTTGCCAATGCATACAGTGATTGCTGGATAAATATATGTATATGTATATGTATATGTATATGTATAATTATATGTATATGTATATGTATAATATGCTTTTGCGCTGAGTTTCACCCTGCCCCAAATAAGGAGAAACACAAAAGAAGAGCAGACGACTTTATTAATGAAATTCACGCACTCCGGTCGGGTCAAGTAGCAGGCGATACTTATTGACCTGGCATGTTTTTTTGTCAAAGTACATTGATAGGAAGGCCGGGCCGTATGTGACCAACCGAGTGGCACACGCCATCATACAGGATGGTGATCTCGGGAGCTGTGCGAGAAATAAATAATAGATATTTAATTCAACTAATATAAATCTGACATTTTTTCATAATATTTTAGTTTATTCACTGGGACTGTTCCAAAACACAGTAACCACCAAACAGCAACTCTGGGTTTAATTTCTTTCTCTTTTTTTTTTTCTTTCTTTCTTTCTTTCTTTTTTTTTTCTTTTCTTTTTTTTCCCCTTTTTCTTTTTTCTTGCTCTATTTGTTGTAGGTGGTATACAGTGGCGTAGCCATGAAGGGGCGGGGTAAGGGGGTCATGGCCCCCAATCAAACCTTATTTTGTTTAAAACTACTAAATTTTATAAAATCATACCTACCTACCTACCTACCGACTTACCTACCTACCTACCTACATACATACATACATATATACATAGTGTGGGTTGGCCCTCCAATATGTGCAACATACACATACACACATACACACACCCTATAAAATCCTGGCTACGTCAGTGGTGGTATACAAACAAATTGCCTCTATCCCCCCCCCCCCCACACACACACCCAAATCCCACCCCACCCATCCCTCGTTTTTATGTGATCAAATATGGATTAGACATTGGCCTTTGTTGGAGACATCTTAAAATTATCATGAGTTTTACTTGTTGTGTTTGTGCTACAAATGAAATGTTTTATTCTCCTACTTTAAATCCGCTGATCGTTTTTGCTTAAAATATCAATTCTGGGAAGGTCAGTGTGTTTCTTGTTGACCTGGCGTTTGTAGTATCTCAAAAGTATACTTTTTACAGAGCACAAAAGGTACATATGTCCAAAACTATGTTTAGTGGCTTTAAATAATTAAAGGGGCATTCCTGAGTTTATTGCATTGTATGATGTTTCCGACTAATAAAATATTTCTACGATTAAACTTAAATATTAAATGTATTTTCTTGTTTAGAATATCAGTGTCTGTATATTCAATGTGTTTCTGGTCGTCTTAATATTTGTAAGAAGCCCAAACTGGATTTTGTCTTCAAATAATTTCGTACGTACGAAAAAAACTGTTTTTAGGAAATAAAATGAAATTTAACCTAGAACAAATATTAGGACTATCAGAAACACATTTAATATACAGCCATTAAAGGGACATACCCTAGTTTCAACCCGTGAAAATTAACACTAAGATTAGTTAATCTACAAACTATAACACATTTGGATAAAGTTACAATAGAGTGAAAAATGGTGAAATACCCTCTAAAATAGACTAAAACTCGACTCCATAAGTGTTCCTTCTCAGACGCACGTGCGTTTTTAAAAATATGAGATATGCAATTGTGATATTAAAAACACCAGGATGACCAATAATACTTCGAATGTACGGAATTGATAATCTAAACAATAAAATCTAAGTGAAGTATGATTTAAGTTATGAAAAACGGTTATAATAGTCAAAAATATGCGTTAGTGTTTAAAAACTAGGGTATGTCCCTTTAAAATTTTATGTACTAAAATGTATTTAATATGTAATTACAATCGTCCCTTTAACATCTTTACTCAACTGATTTGTCGACGCTATGCAGTAGAAATGGTCGACTTCCTTTATGATATGTATGTTAAAGGTACTTCGCTTTCAAAATAAATTGATCAATAGTTCTATAAAATACTTAGTTTCTTGTTAAAAGTAAATCTATAAACACCCGTATAGGCTTCAGACGTCATTTAGGGCCATTTTATAATAAATACCCATTTTGGCGCCTATACTGGCGCGCGCTGTAAAATGGCAGTCGTTCATCTGATGCAGTTGGAACTATATATCGTGGTCGAGGTTACCTCTCCTTTCAAAGCAAAGGAACCAATAGTGAGTCATGGATGCATAATAGGGCTCGAAATTAGTAGGGAGCGAAGGGCAATTGCCACTTAAAATACAAAATATTTTTTCTGATTATCAATTTCTTAAGTATGTTTTGCTTTCCCATTCCATCTTTTAGCATATTACAATAGTGTCAATTAGGTCGAAATTATGATGACCAGTATTAAATTATATATCGTTAAAATTAGTTTAAATTCACATAACCTTAGAGTAAATCTTACATCAGTACAAGTGATCTAGAACTGCTTCTCAGTGTTTTAGCGTTTGCATTCAGATTAAACTGTGAGAAGCAGATATCGCTTTTCATTTCACAAACACGAATCTCGAGCCTTGCATACCCTCATGGCTCTATAATAACCTCTTTTGGAATCAGTATTTTGTAAAGATTCGATATTGAATAGATGCTAATGGTAGATTTGTAATTGTCGTGTGTATCATGGCGTCCATAACACACATTTAAAATTATATATTATTTTGGCATATTACTAATATGGCGAGATCAACACGTATTATAAAAAACAAATTCGTAGATAGAAAAGACCGTCATTTTGTGGACGAAGTGCCTTTAAAGTTATTAGATCCCTACCGGTCCAACTGAAGGATACTATAGGATTCTTCTTCGTCCTTCTGTCTTTCTGTCTTTCTGTCTGTCTGTCCCATAGAGAGTTTTCCGCACTATCGCACTATATCGATACATTGAGCTGACGTTTTGTGTATAGCTTCATTTTGTTTATACAGATCACGTTTAACTTCGATGGTGATTTACCCATTTTTGACAGTGTTATGGTGGCCTTTGAACTTAAGAGGACAAAAATTCTAGAGGCTTTTTGTTACAATACCTCGAGATATTGATCTGACATTTTGTGTATAGCTATATCATGTACAATTACAGATTATATTTTTCTTTCATGGGGATGTACCCATTTTTCACAGAATTATGGCCAGATCAAGTTTGACTTTCATGGGAATTTATTCAAGAGGCAGAACTTAGTCAAAAAATATAATGTATCCATGTTTGAAAGGGTTGTGGCCTTTGACATTTGTTGCCTAGTTGCTTCTTCTACAGAATATCCACATACCTGGTTGCTGCATGGACTCATACCTCGCCTCCTGGGTACTGATGTAATGACACAGCTGACATTCGTTGGAGAAGGAGGCGCCGGTGGACGCACACACATAGTGATGCCCGTGCGGACAGGACATCATGACGTTTCCATTTGTGGGCATTTCAATAGCCAGATCCGACGTGTCCACTTTATATTTTTCACAATTTGGCTGTAATAACAAGAGGAAAAAGATTTATTTAAAGATATATGGGTATTAACTTTAATAAGCTTATTTGCATCTTTATTTTACCCCCTGCGCGTGCTGTAACCTCAGCGTGGTGCAGGGGTGTAACATTCTCTTTAAGAATAGCCAGTACAGCACAAATTGAAATTTTGAGTAAAAGTCAGTATCTATCTGTGATATTTGTATTTTTGCACAGTTCTTTACACTGTTTTTATTTAAATTTTGAATTTTTATATTGATGTTGATCATCACCTTATTTGTTTGCATTACCATGTTTGACACCCAGTAGCCGATGTATTTTTCGTGCTGGGGTGTCGTTAAACATTCATTCATTCATTCATTCATTCATTCTTTATTTTACTTATCCATTACCATCATCAGAATATAGTGACATAATTTGTATTCATATGCATTAATTAAATGTAATTAAAACTTATTCTTATATTGTAATTTTTGGAACAGCTACATATATGGAAGTTAGAGATGCATTAGCATCAGCAATTCATTAGAATCCGTGCGGGATTTAAGCTAATTATATATTGATTTAGAAACATCAAATTGACTACTTCATGATGACCTAGACAATACCGATCTATACAGATAACATTCACGTTAAGCCCAAAACACACTGAAACTGGGTCTGGATCTAATGAGTCTGGCTAGATGTCGTCTGCTGCTAGATATGTAGTTCGCGCCAACACAGACATGGTGTATTTTGTCACATTTTATTCAGTGCATCTCTTTTTCGACTGGTACTATACTCGCTATACCCAGACCCAGCTCTGGTGTTTTGGGCGTTACAGTTGTGTGCAAGCCTAAGTACCGAAAATGAAGATTAAACACATAGCATTTTATTAGTATTTTCGACTGGTATTTGAGGCCGTTTATATCAATAAATTATACGATAATTTAATGTAACTCACTTCACGGGGGGTCGGACATACGTCTCCATATTTAAGTATTATTAATGAGGTGCCGTTCTTTGCGTGTTCACACTGCGCTAACGTGAAGCGGCACTTGTTCTCTGAAAGAAGAAGAAATGTTTGATTTAACGACGCACTTAACATATTATTATATTAAGGTTATATAGCGTCATATGTATGTTTAAGGACCACACAGATAATGAGAGAGAAAGCCCGTTAAGAACACAAGCGAAAGATACTTGTCGATTGCCTCTACAAGCAATAGTGGCCGTAAAACATTGGAAGTTGTTTCACTTTATTAACGCTTTACCATTAGGCTGTTTCCCTTTGTCTGTGTACTTACCATATAATTTACAATCTGTAGCACAGGTAAGCCGTTTCTTTTCGTCTGTGAACTTACCATATCATTTACCATCTGTAGCAGATATGGGTTGTTTCTCTTGTCCTGTGTACTTGCCATACATTTTACCATCAGTAGCACAGAATGGCTGTTTCTCTTCGCATGTGTACTTACCATACACTTTACCATCTGTAGCACAGATCTATATGCTGTTTTTCTTCGTATGTGTACATACCATATACTTTACCATATATAGCACAGAATGGTTGTTTCTCTTCGCCTGTGTACCTATTATACACTTTACCATATGTAGCACAGATAGGCTGTGTATCTTCGTACGTGTACTTACAATACACTTTACCATCTGAAGCACATATAGGCTGTTTCTCTTCGCCTGTGTAATTACCATACACTTTACCATCTCAAGCACATATAGGCTGTTTCGCTTCGCCTGTGTAAGTACCATATACTTTACCATCTGAAGCACATATAGGCTGTTTCTCTTCGTATGTGTACTTACCATACACTTTACCATCTGAAGCACATATAGGCTGTTTCTCTTCGTATGTGTACTTACCATATACTTTACCATCTGAAGCACATATAGGCTGTTTCTCTTCGTATGTGTACTTATCATACACTTTACCATCTCTGTTCGCATGTGGGGGGCAGGACATAGCCCAGCGGTATGGGCTGGTATGTGGGATGATGTGGGGGGCGGGACATAGCCCAGCAGTATGGGCTGGTATGTGGGATGATGCGGGGGTGGCACATAGCCCAGCAGTATGGGCTGGTATGTGAGATGATGCGGGGGCGGCACATAGCCCAGCGGTATGGGCTGGTATGTGAGATGATGTGGGGGCGGCACATAGCCCAGCTGGTATGTGGGATGATGCGGGGGCGGCACATAGCCCAGCGGTATGGGCTGGTATGTGAGATGATGCGGGGGCGGCACATAGCCCAGCGGTATGGGCTGGTATGTGGGATGATGCGGGGGCGGCACATAGCCCAGCGGTATTGGCTGGTATGTGGGATGATGCGGGGGCGGGACATAGCCCAGCGGTATGGGCTGGTATGTGGGATGATGCGGGGGCGGCACATAGCCCAGCGGTATGGGCTGGTATGTGGGATGATGCGGGGGCGGGACATAGCCCAGCGGTATGGGCTGGTATGTGGGATGATGCGGGGGCGGCACATAGCCCAGCGGTATGGGCTGGTATGTGGGATGATGTGGGGGCGGGACATAGCCCAGCTGGTATGTGGGATGATGTGGGGGCGGCACATAGCCCAGCGGTATGGGCTGGTATGTGAGATGATGTGGGGGCGGGACATAGCCCAGCTGGTATGTGGGATGATGTGGGGGCGGGACATAGCCCAGCTGGTATGTGGGATGATGTGGGGGCGGCACATAGCCCAGCAGTATGGGCTGGTATGTGGGATGATGTGGGGGCGGCACATAGCCCAGCGGTATGGGCTGGTATGTGGGATGATGTGGGGGCGGGACATAGCCCAGTAGTATGGGCTGGTATGTGGGATGATGTGGGGGCGGGACATAGCCCAGCGGTATGGGCTGGTATGTGGGATGACGTGGGGGCGGCACATAGCCCAGCTGGTATGTGGGATGATGCGGGGGCGGCACATAGCCCAGCGGTATGGGCTGGTATGTGGGATGATGTGGTGGCGGGACATAGCCCAGCGGTATGGGCTGGAGTGGGATGATGTGGGGGCGGCACATAGCCCAGCTGGTATGTGGGATGATGTGGGGGCGGCACATAGCCCAGCGGTATGGGCTGGTATGTGGGATGGGGCGGGACATAGCCCAGCGGTATGGGCTGGTATGTGGGATGATGCGGGGGTGGCACATAGCCCAGCGGTATGGGCTGGTATGTGGGATGATGTGGGGGCGGCACATAGCCCAGCGGTATGGGCTGGTATGTGGGATGATGCGGGGGCGGCACATAGCCCAGCGGTATGGGCTGGTATGTGAGATGATGTGGGGGCGACACATAGCCCAGCTGGTATGTGGGATGATGCGGGGGCGGCACATAGCCCAGCGGTATGGGCTGGTATGTGAGATGATGCGAGGGCGGCACATAGCCCAGCTGGTATGTGGGATGATGCGGGGGCGGCACATAGCCCAGCGGTATGGGCTGGTATGTGAGATGATGTGCGGGCGGCACATAGCCCAGCAGTAAGGGCTGGAATGTGGGATGATGCGGGGGCGGCACATAGCCCAGTAGTATGGGCTGGTATGTGGGATGATGTATATAAAAGATCCCCTGCTACTAATGGCAAAATGTAGCGGGTTTTCCCTCTATGACTGTGTCAAAATTACCATTTGTTTGACATCCAATAGCCAATACTTAATAGATCAATGTGCTCTAGTGGTCTCGTTAAACAAAACACACTTCTTCTTCTTCTCTTCGCATGTGTACTTACCATAAACTTTACCATCTGAAGCACATATAGGCTGTTTCTCTTCGTCACAGATCTGGTCACAACCAGACATTTGGACCGTAGATCCACACCGACCATTGTTGGCCAAGTATATTGTTCTTCCTAATCTTCTGGCATGACACGCAGCAACAGCCAGTTGGCAGCTGTTACCTGAAGATTTAATATATATATAGATATAGATATAGATATAGATATAGATATAGATAGATAGATAGATAGATAGATACACATGTATGTATGTATGTATGTATGTATGTATGTATCTGTGTTTGTGTTTGTTTGTGTGTGTGTGTGTGTGTGTGTGTGTGTGTGTGTGTGTGTGTGATTTAGGTGGGTGGGTTTTGTGTGTGTGTGTGTGCGCGCGCGCGTTTATTTATTCAAATGCATATACATGTATAACAACAATGGTATTTGCATTCAAAAGAAAGTACAACCAACTGCATCGCCATAAACTTTACACTATACATTTAAATGTTGTTTTAGATTAATTTTATTTAACGGAAAACTAAAATAATCATTAAGTAGCATACATGCGTTAGAGTTATTTATATATGCAGAGGAATTAATTGTTTTTTGCGAAGTCTGGTATACTGGTAACATGTTCACAATTTGACTGAAAACAGACTTTTATAAGTAGAATAATATGTCAGTAGCTTCATTGATTCAGAACACGAATAATGAAAAAATAAAACGAACTGAGGATGTAACGAATACGCTACTCGGTGGCTCATACATATTCATATATATTAAATATGCCAACATCTAGTGGAATGAAAACAAAAGGCTGTATCTTTGGTTATTCCTTATCTAAAAAAAATCTACATAATATTTACATAAAAGGCCTAAGTAGAATTTCTAATATGCAATCTTGAACGCCCAAGTTCTCTTTGTTAAGAAGCCAAGACCTTAATATGTGGTCAATGATACCATTCATTACAAGCAATAAAAATATTGCAATAATGTGAAATCTGATTGGTTCATATACTGATGAAAAAAAAAGTGATGACATAAATAGCAAAGACAGAAAGTTAACCGTGTTACCGTCATACAATCACACATTACAACTCTGTATGAAATACAAACATTACTACGCTATTGGTGAATCACATTTAGTCTACAATTCCATGTGTTCTTTTTTTATCAGTATATTTTAATGACTATATATTGAAAAATTAATGGTCACCTGGATACCCTTTTGCCATTGCTTTCTATTACATTTTAATATAACGGAGAGTAATAAAACGCACGTATTTATAAACTATTATATAATAGAATAATACATAAGTGGTCGTTAGATATCATTAATCTCACAACGAGTTGTTTTAAAATGTATTTAACGAGCGAAAGTGAGTTTGATACGTTTTTAAACGAGTTAAATTGGTATCTAACGGACACGAATGTATTATTCTATTCTTCCATATCCTCAAAAACAGGTTTTTAGCCAATTTTAACATTTTTTCGACTAAACGTTATTTACAGCCGTTGCACTTGTAGCTAACTTACACGTCACAGACACATGATTGTCAGGTTAACTATACGTCAGTGTAATATATTTCCACCGTGTTGTTTTTCATTGGCTGCATGGCACTGGTGACTTGGTCATCAGCCAGTCTTATGTCTTGAAATTGTTAACACGCGTACGTGTGTTAACAACCCATGTGTTATCAAAAATAATGTATGGTGTTGTCACCAACGGGTGTGTAAAAAAACATAACTCACTGTACGTTCGACCATCAGATCCGCACACTGGTTTGTAATTTGCGGCACACATTATGTTGCAGTGCTGTGACATTGCACCTGAAACACCATAAAACATTCATTTCAGTTAGTAGTAGTGTATGCAACTATCATGTGTACTCATTGAGCTTCGTTTACATAATTACACAAGTTTTATTGAAATTAATCATATTGATGAACGTAAGTTGTTTGATATGACCCAACACCAGATTTCTACTTTTGTGCTGGGTGTCGTTAAACATAATCCATACAGTAATTCACTGATCTTCGGTCTTGACCTACATTGAAATAAGGCTGCGATCCGTTTGACCTACTTCGTCCACCAATCCGCCGTGACCTACTTACAAGGGATATCACTGCAGTAGCCACTGACCTATAGTCCGTTTGCGTCGAAAAGGCAACGATGAATTGGCATGTAACTCTACATGACTAATTTAAAAATTTATATCAAAATATTCTCGCAAAACATTTTTTGAAAAAAAATCTGTGTTTCTTTAAATATGTCCATCAAATTAAATACGTTAAATCTCCTGTTTTGACATAGGAATGGAGACAACTGATGGAACAGCCACGGTCAAACGCCCTCAGTTCTGCCTTTAGTCTTTGCATACAGCTGTATCGGTTTTACTTTAGGTGGTACTGCATAGCTTGGCTGTTCCAGCATTTTGTCTTGACCCCTGTATTAGAAATGAGCTTTAATCTATACAATTTGATGATCATTTGTAAAAAAACTTTTTTTATTTCCATAAATCTTTCTTGAAAAACATGGTATGAGAGTTGGTTTTATACGAGTTTTAGAATTATACAGTATGTAGTTGTATACCAAACGGACAATAGTCATGAACTTAACTTACTGTCCCGATCTTCTGGCCTGATTTAGATGGTGTGGATCTATTCTCTGAGTAGATTTTATCCGTCCCAGCCACTGCCCCACGGATGGTATATCAAAGGCCGTGGTATTTGCTGTATTGCCTGTGGGAACGTGACGTGCATATAACAGATCCCTTGCAAACTAATGTGGAACAGTAGCAGGTTTCCTCTAAGACTATGCCAAAACTACCAAATGGTTGACATCCAATAGCCGATGATTATTGAATCAATGTGCACTGGTGATTTCGTTAAACAAAACACACTTCAGTTTTTGGTGGCATACACTTTACATGAAGGAGAGCTGATCAACGCAATAGACCTCCCCTATGATATATTTGTAGCATGATTTCAACACAATGTTGTATTACTGTCATAATACCAAGCAAAGAACTACATTATGTGTATACAGAATAATTGTAGACACGAAGAAGTGATATACGTAGGCTGAACATCCAATTGCAAAAGGTTTACGTACCGGACACCAACGATAAACAGAGAAGCGCCAACATATTGGTTGAACTGTGTGTGTTGAACTAACAGCGCTCTACTTTGGGGCCTCTGCTGCGACGTGACGTTGATAAGGCAGGTGCTGTCAATGAAGATAACAGTATTTGGACTAAATATCGGCCACGTATTGTGAACTTGAATGAGCAAAACAATATCTCCAAAACACAACGTGGTTAGCGTTGTTTATTGTGCCATATTTTTATTTAGGAAATGTCAGCTGGACATGTGGGAGTGGAATGAATATGAAATCAAGAATCAACAAATACGGATGATTATCGGGATACAGGTGTCTGCTTAGATATTTTGGGAAGACATTACATGGTAGCAATCAAGGTCCGGTCAAACCTTCTCTTCGACTCTAACTTTTGCAGAGATACGATTTAATTGTACAGTCGTTCAGTATTTACCATACTGGGGAAGTTGTTTTGTTTGTTTTTTATAGTGGGTTTTTTTTTTTTTTTTTTTGGGGGGGGGGGGGGATTGAAGGGGGATGGTTGTAAAGAGCTTTATGATTATTTGTTGATGTTGTTTGGGGTTGGGGGGATATTGCTGTTGTTGTTATGTTGTGGGGTTTTTAAGTTGTTTCACCCCATCTAAATGTCAACACAATAAAATAAAACAAACTCGACAAAATAATTGCTGCGCGTTAGTTTCAGTGAATACTAGATGTTTGCGAAATAATATCCATTACTGACGTGATAAAATAAGTATGTATAATTATGTACAACGTGTAGAAGGTAGGAAGATGTCTAAAAATGCAATTTGTATTAGGTCATGTCTACATTCTATACTAGCGGGGGGATAGTTCCTGTGCACCAAGTGAACGTATATAAACTTGCATTTAGTTCACCTCTAGGACAGGACGTAGCCCAGTGGTAAAGCACTCGCTTGATGCGCGGTCGGTTTGGGATCGATCCCCGTCGGTGGGCTCATTGGGCTATTTATCGTTTCAGCCAGTGCACCACGACTGGTATATCAAAGGCCGTGATATGTGCTATCTTGTCTTTGGGATGGTGCATATAAAAGATCCTACTAATGGTAAAATGTTTGCTCTCAGACTATATGTCATAATTACCATATGTTTGACATCCAATAGTCGATGATAAATAAATCAATGTGTTCTAGTGGTGTCGTTAAATAAAACATACTTTATTTTATTTGACGTCTGGTCATAAACATTTCAGAAAATTATTGTGTAACCATTCCCTTTGATATTCCACAGGTGTTTTGTCAAATGCCCGTTTTATGCCACAGCTTGCCTTAGGTGCATTTCGGGTCACGTTCTCCTGTTTGACGTCATTTTTCTTATCTTTGGACTATAAAACGATTGTATGTCTTCTCACCACTCAGAAAAACACTTTCGAGCGATTGGTATGCTTAAAGTTGGAATGGCACAAAATGTTGCTAGACATCGTGGTGTTCATTAGTGTTCATCAGAACACCATACAATGTTTTCCGGAAATGCCTATACCAGGCTAGTACACCTACGGAATTATTTGGTATCCCGAAATATTCCTGAAATAAGACCAATTAGTAGAAGAACTGTAGAAGAACTGTACGCAACCGGTTACGTGATTGCAAAAAACGACCACGACTGTTGAAGCAATACGTTGTCTTGTTCCGTCATCGACGACGTACCAAGCATGGTGTATACTACACTTTAGGTTCTGAAGCCACGACTAGTTCACCATACTTTTAACAGATAAATAAAACAATGAATGAATGAATGAATGAATGAATGAATGAATGAATGAATGAATGAATGCATGAATGAATGAATGGACATTCCAGCACGAAAAATAAATAAAACATGTATTGGAAACAAAAGGTTTTGATTTATTTCAAAATGTAAGTAATAATGATATTTTAATGATGCACGGAAACTTTTTTCCGTTAGTATAGTTTATCAGTACTACAACTTGTCACCTTCTACAACACATGTGTCTTCGTCTCAAGAACAAATATACATGTACTATTTTTATACTTTGGTTTCTAAATATATTATCAATACGTCAATAAAAGGGCGTTAAAACTAATAACATGATTCTTTGTAGTAAAATCGTAAACTACACTACTCATTTTAACAACTGAAGAAAAAATGGCTCTGGTGTCGCTATATGGTATTTCAGTACATTATTATTATTATTATTATTATTATTATTATTATTATGGGATGACCCATATAAAAAAAAAACCGCTTAAATGATCTTCAAAACTACTAGTATTATTCAACTTTTTTTCTTTAGCGACACCACTAGCGCACATTAATTAATTAATAATCGGCCATTGGATGTTAAACATTTGGTAATTCTGACACGTAGTCATCAGAGGAAACCCGCTACATTTTTTCCAAATGCAGAAAGGGATCTTTTAGATCCATCGAGGTGGTTCGATCCTGCAATGCAAACACCTCAAGCGCGCACTCAACTGACTGACCTAAATCCCGCCCCTTAAAAACATAGATTACTAAAATAATTAATGATTCAATTTTCCCCCATGTCCCAACCATTGTTCCGCGACTGATGTATTAAATTTAAATTTATTTTACAACACCACTAGAGCACATCGGTTTATTAATAATCGGCTATCAGATTTCAAACATTTGATAATTTTTACTGGTACTCTTCAAAAGAAACCCGCTACATTATTCCATTAGCAGCAAGGGATCTTATATGCACTTTCCCACAGACAGGACAGCACATATCACGGCTTTTGATATATCAGTCGTGGAGCACTTGTTGGCGCATTAAAGGACGTGGCATGGATGTTCAAGTAATTGGCCTCAGACCACAATTAATTTCACTATGTATTCTCATGTAGCCCCAGTGGCTGTAGCACTTTTATTAATTTCACCAGGCCATTAGCATTTCACGGGAAACATTACCTGCCTGGGCCCATTGAACACTCGAAAGGACGACATCTGTTGTCCAGCTCTTTTCCGCGTTATATCAATGTAAACAAACACACGTGGGCTAAGGGACCGAATCACACCCATTTCTCTGCATTTTACACAAATTTTGCATGACTTCAATGTGCTCTGGGGGACATTATGCAGTATCCAGTGTAAACCAAGTGCACATATTCACTAACTGCATCCTCTCACCTGTCAAACCCAGTGTAACAATCCAGTATACTAAGCAGCTCCCCAGCCATTAATCACATCACAAGAAAACTATATTTTCTCGCATTAGTTTCCGTATTTTGGACAACCAAATGGGTGGATAACTCTAGTCTGAGGCCTATCAGACCAAAATTGTTTTCACCATGACACTCAAACTCACATATGGCATTTAAATACATATGTCAAGTTGCATACAGGCAATAAAAAGAATATTTGATACCAAATATGGCTATTGGAGCCTGTGAAATGGGGGACTGCCTGTGCCGCAAAAGGCGGCAATCTGCGTCAAATTATTCCCAATAGTGGACTAGTAATATGCAATAACTTTAAAAGTTACAGACATTTTTCTGAACAACAAAAAGAAACTTGCTCCTTATTGTGTTCTCTGCAATTGAAATATAGCAGTTGGCAGGGAATATGATTTTTTCAAAAAAAAATCAATTTAATTTAAATTGATACATTTTCAAAAAAAAAAATTTCCCAAAAGTTCTCTTTTTAAACAAAATTTAATCTTTAAAACTGTAAAATTTTGGATACTGCACACAGTCAATATATGCCAATTACAAATTAGGACTGCTCGAGTGTCATTCTGGTGAGGGTAATTAGCAAGGTGTCTGCACACCGTAACAGGTCACACCTGAATGCAGAGGCCAGGGCACCAGTCTGCAAAGATGCAGTACCGAATACACAGTGAACAAAAAAAAGCTGTCAACTGCCACTGCACTGAAATGTTTTAATGCATCAGAACTGAAAGTGACATCACACATGAACATATATATAAGGGTGGACATGCATACCACAATAAGTATTTCACTGTTTTATACACTACGAGTCACATCCATGGAAGGCAATACAAGACGAAAGACACAGTTCAAGAAGGGACATGCACCTTGGAATAAGGGTGCAACTCTGCTGCATGAACATGCAAGTCCAGAATCTCACACTGAGAAGTTGCGACCAGTAGTCCGGATGAATATAGACGAGTTTGCCTTGGTCACGAAGTCGAGTTCCACTTCAGCCACCATATCCACTCCAGATTGCGAAGGTGCGTCACAGCCAGTCCGCCTGCTACGTCCCATTACGAGTACATGTACTGCGTCTGAAATGAAAGAAGAACAACAGTGTAAAGACACAGAAGGCATGAGAATAATGGACAATGACAGAATGGTAGATGCATGGAATGCAGCTTTCAGATACCATTCAACAGCTTCCCCTGAGTGCGACGAGCCTGAAATGCAAATATTAAAAGAGGTTAAGTGGGGTCTTTGTTGGAAAATCACACTACACTGTGTGAATTGTGACTTCACTGCTCCTGAAAGCAAATTGTACAATGAGGTGAAGACAAATAAACCTGGCCCAAATGCAGCAAAAACTAATGTGGGTCTTGCTATCGGTCTCCAAGATACTCCTGTCGGCAATACGAGAGCGAGAGTGCTATTGGCAGGCATGGACATTCCACCGCCGTGTCGGAGCAGCATGCAGAGAACATCATACAAGGTATCAACGGCTGTAACAGATCTAAATGAAAAAGATATGGCACAAAAAGTTGAGCTACTGAAAGACATTAACATGAAACGTGGAAATGAACGTGATGAAATTAACATAGCCATGGATGGGAGATACAACTCCACGACAATAACAAGTCGGAAGAAACCGGGCCAGAATGCATCACAAGCTATAGGACTTGCGTGTGAAACAATGACTGAAAGAAAATTCATTGTAAGTGCCTGCTTCCAGAATAAACTTTGTTGGACCGGAGCCTGGTTAAGAAACAAAGGTATTCATGTGACGTGTCCCGGTGGTCATCCTGACTGCACAGCAAACTTGCCGCCATTTGCTCCGCTGTCGGAATACGAGATGGGAAAAGATATCGGAACAGACTTGGCTCTACAAGGTATTCTCATAAAATACGTCACAACAGATGGAGATTCCAGATCATCTGCTGGAGTTGATAGTGCTTTGAAACTTCTACATCCAATGTAGAAAGTGCAGCGGCTAGCTGATCCAACCCACTTAGGTCAGAGTCAGTTTCGTAAGTGTTACAAAGCTAACTTCAGTCCCGACATGTTTACTGGGTCCACCCGTGAACAAAAGCGTGAAGCGTGAAGGTATTCAGCCAGGATATGAAAGCAAGGTGCAGTTTAATTCTTAAAGAACTGATGAAACTACACACTGGTAATATCGGTGTACTGAAACGAAACTTACCAAAGGTCCTGCAATCGACACTTTCGTGCTACGGTGGTGACTGTTCAAAGTGTTCGCGGTACTCGGTCGTCTGCAGTGGAGGAATAACGAACAACTGGTGGCACCGATCCATGTTCCTGGGTACACACAGAATCACAGAGCTGAATATGAATGAAAATGACAAAATGTTAGTACTGGAACTTCTGAAGATTAAACTAAGTATTTCAGCTGTAGAGCAAATGAAACTGTATACAGACACACAGAAATGTGAGGCTGCGAACCGTTCTCTCAGTGTTTCCTTACCTAAGAATGTGAACTATTCACGAACGATGACTGGGAGAGCTGCATCCACCATCCACAGGCTGAACAATGCCCCGGGAACATCGATGATAGAAAAGTGCAAGTACTGTGGCATCGAACTGTCAGCTCGGGTGAGGCGTTCACTGCGTCAGATGGACAAAGAGTCGGACTATCAAAAAAGATATCAAAACAATCCACAGGTGATTAAAAGGCACTTAGTCCAGCAAGGAAGTAAAATTAGAGATCACTTACGATATAAACATTTGCACAGAGATCAACAAGCTGACTACAAGAAAGGATTATTAGATATTGACAGTCAAAGAACAGACAACTCCTGTGACCACAGTTATTCAAAGTAATGTTTGTCACAAACTTTCAAGTGATACATATAATATAGGAACTATCAGTTTGCATGATAGCATTTCTGCTGTGGACATGAACCCTAGACATTGAAGACTGACTTTAAACAATAAAAAATAGTAATGTGAATAAATGTATGCTTTTGAATAAATGTATCATGTGATATTTATATGTGATATTTATATGTGATTTTATGACATAAAATATTTCTTTAAATTAAACTTTATTGTTTTACATTCTTATATGTTATGCATTCTGAGATGCAAGAGGCAGGGAGGGTATTGTCCATGTCCCTGACAGATATCCCGGTTCACACATTGTATGCGCGAGCTGTTAATTGCATGTGGCTCAGCAGATAAGTGATCTTTAAACATACAAAGACGGTTATGGCACAGGGTGACTGATGTCACTACCATCTAGGTCCATCTCCTTATTAAAGACCATGAAACTTAATCTGTGAGCATTTACTGTACGATACTGGCCTGTGATTGGTGATTTGAACTTAATAGCACCATATCCATTTGGTCTGGGAAGCCCATTCCACATTATACATTCACCATTTGGCCCAGGATCACATTTTGAAAAAATTACCCTCTGGTATTTTTGAAAAAAATGCCTCCATTTTCACTTATTCAATTAGCTCAATTACTCAAAGTGAGGCCCTCACAGGGTGCAGGGATACATTCTGATTGAAAAGAATGACCTATGACCTGATACAGGTACAATGCAGGTCAAATCATGTTATAATTTGTGAAATTACAAATTTCAAAATATAAATATAATAAAATTTAATTTAATTTAAAGAAATAAAATATTCATCACCCAAAGTGATAACTTTCAGATTTCCACCTATCTGCACAATTATCATGTACATTTTGAGTGCTGTAACTGGCATAGTTACCTCACAATTTGGTATCAAAGTGTGTCACCCTGTGTCAAACATCATTGAAGAAATCCTCCATATTGACTTATTTGACCTTAACCTTCAAAGTGAGGCTCTCATAGGGTGTAGGGATACAGCCTGATTGAAATTCCAGGCAGTGTTCTTCCTAGGATATCCCACTAAAAGCAGACTTCTGTCGCATCCTGAGACAGCATGACTTGGTGGCGATGGTGAGGTTAGTGTGCACCGCATGTTTTAACTTTGGCCAAAAGTCACCTACAGTTCACATCCCTCAAGTACACTCGCTGTTGCAATAGTTATGCCAAACATATACTAGTATAGTTTTTAATTGTCGATAATATACGCAGTGATATATTTGGCAACAGAAATGTTTTGGTCTTTTAACTTTCATCCAGAGTTAATTGTAAAGTTTTTAAAACACTTTGACTTCTATACGACGTTTTAAAATATACTTACCTTGATTTTATGTATTGTACTTTTCACCCACAACTCCTTACACTGGTTCTACATAAATATATATATAAATAATATTTTCATATACTTACCATTTGTGACACCCAATAGCCGATGTGTATTTTTGTGCTGGGGTGTCGTTAAACATTCATTCACGTAATATACGTATTCTGTTTAACAGTACTAGTCACTCTGTTGCTGGCAGACATCATACTTCAAAGGTACTTCTCCATTAAATGTCCCATACAAAACAGAGGATAATGGTATAAAGCCATGACTCGCTGTCTACAAAAGAGCTGGGTCCAACTCCGTCTGTAAAAGGACTGCCACTTTATAGCGCTCTCGCAAATACAGGCTACTACAACCTTTCTATGGGTTCCGTAAACAAAGGGATGTCTGAATGCCGCATGGATGTGATTAAAATAACAGCAATGAACTGTATTTTATAGATATACTGCTCCAATTACTTTTAGGGTGAAGTACCGTTACTACTACTCAAAAGAATTTAAGGGTCAAAAATTTATAACCAAATAAGTTTCAGAGTGTATTAGATTGATGATGTAAACTACACCAAAAAATTTATTTATTGTTCCATATTTACACAAAAACACAAATAAACGTCACTGTATACAAGAAAGTCACATGACATGCTGTCAAAGTTGAAGGTTGTCAAACATGGATTTTACACATTCTTTTAATAGTGTGTGAATCCACCCCTGGCGCGAATACACTCGACACATCGTTGCCTCATGCTGTTGATCAGACGTCTGAAGAACTCTTGGGAAATGGCCTGCCACTCTGCCATAAGAAGTTGACCCAGATCATGAAGGTTGGCCGGAGGGGCATGGTTATCCCGAACTCTCCTGCCTATTTCGTCCCAGGCGTACTCTATTGGGGCCAAGTCAGGCGAATGTGCTGGCCAATTCATCCTGGCGATACCTTGTTGTCTGAGAAAGTCCGTTACCACCCTGGCGCGGTGGGGTCTGGCATTGTCATCCTGCAGAACTGCCCCGCCGCCAATCTGCTGAAGGCCTGGGAGAACCAACGGCCGGATAATCTCATTCATATAGCGGATTCAATTCAGATTGCCATCCACCACATAGAGGGGGGTCCTGTGGTGGATAGAGATGCCACCACCGAACCGGTGACGTTGTCTAACGTTAACGTCAGCGAAGCGCTCCCCAGGACGTCTGTAGACACGAACCCGACCGTCGTTGAACTGGAGACTAAACCTGGACGCATCAGTGAACATCACTCGACCCCACTGAACACGTTGCCACCGCAGATGAAGCGTGCACCAGTGACGTCTGGCCGTTCTGTGACGTGGTAGGAGTGGTGGTCGAACAGCCTGGCGACGGCAGCGTAGATTATTGGCTCTCAGACGATTGTGTATGGTTTGATCAGACACTCGAGTTCCAGTCGCAGTCCGCAGATTGTCACGTAATCGGCGTGCAGTGGTTGTGCGTTGACGTAGAGCCATATTGGTGATGTAGCGGTCCTCTCTATTTGTAGTGCTTTGGGGTCTTCCCGAACGTGGACGATTTCGAACAGAATTCGTTGCTTGGTACCGTTGCCACAGTCGGCCAACGACACTGACTGACACCAAGTCTCAGAGCAACATTTCTTTGCGTATTGCCATCCTGATGCCAAGCAATAGCCCTTCCTCGATCTTCGATAGTCAGATGAAGTCGTACCATTGTCGAATTTGGAGTGTGCACCGTACACGAACGCAAGCTCCAATTATACGGAAATTCAGCATTGGGAACTTGGAATACACGTGCAAAGCGTGCAAATGAAGCGCTTTGAGAAAAAGCAAGTTATGGGCACTTAGCAGACCTTTCGCTTTCGCCCTAATTTACGTGCAAATGTAAGCATGTTTTCGCCATTAGAACTAGTCGACAGTGTCAATGACAGTGGATTTTAATTCATTTATGGGTTGCTTAGACCCACTTTCGTCAAAATGGAAAATACCATGCGTGACATTATGGTCTAGCTAATATAATTGACATTCAGAAAATAATGTCGAAAATATTGTCTGACCCTTAAATTCTTTTGAGTAGTATATTTACAGCAAATATAATTTTTTATTAAAACCATAACTCTTGCATGTTCAACCACCCTTTTTACAGCAAATAAAAGCAACACCTCATTATTTATTCATTTTAATATCCACGCACACAGTTCTGTAACAACTAATGTCATTATGAATAAAACATCATTTAAGAGCAAGTGCCATAATGACATGATCTTCTGATATTTCTGTGCTGGCAAACGAAAACAAAAACAAACAAAACCCTATTGCCTGGCTGAAACTGGTATGAAAGCAATCATCAAACAATTACACAGTAACAATTAAAGAACTCTCAATCATGAAACATTAGAGAACATAAACATGTTTCGGGAAGGAAGGAAGGAAATATTTTATTTAACGACGCATTTTATTTATGGTTATATGGTATCAGACATATGGTTAAGGACCACACAGATATTGAGAGAGGAAACCTGCTGTCGCCACTTTATGGGCTACTCTTTTCAATTAGCAGCAAGGGATCTTTTATATGCACCATCCCATAGATAGGATAGCACATATCACGGCCTTTGATATACCAGTTGTGAAACATGTTTCGTGATGCAGTCATTCTTTTATATGTACTATACTAGACTATACCATACCATGACGACTGAGTTATTATCACAAATCAACTGACATTGCTCAATGTTGATATCATTTGACCACTGATCTAACATGTACATTCAACTATAGTCAATAATATTTCATGATTTTCAATACCCTGGCAATTAACAGCAGTAACCAGCACTGACGTGGAGATTGCTAGTGTTTTCAATTTTCTGCAGTTTTATTTTGATATGGGACTTTCAATTTTCAATGTTACTTTTATTTTGATATGGGACTTTCAATTTTCAATGTGACTTTTATTTTTTTTAAATATATATATATATATATTTTTTTTTTTTTTTGTTGTTGTTAAAAACACTAACAAATTAAAGTCCTCTCTTAAACATTACTGCAAAATTGCAGTGGAAAATGTCATCGAGATTATTGTTCCATTGCATATAAAAAAAATTTGCCTGGGTTGCAACACTCAGTACTGGTTCCAAAAAAAAAGGTGTTTGAGCCAGTAAAATAATTTATATGTCTTGTATGTATTCAGAAGTATATAAAAGCAGTGGACCCTGGAGAAACATTTCTTTTTAATATTCTGTAATCTAATTTGCTTTCCAGATACAAACAAAGAAGAAAAGAATTACTGCTCAACATGACTGTATTCCAAAGACAAAACTGACTTGAGATTTACATTTGCATTCATGTCACAATGGAAACAAAGTGGTTACAAAACACAGAGTAATAAATTTAATAAGTGTCCTGAGATATATTACTCATATGCTATAGGTTACATATATATTTTGTTAGTTATATACAATAACCTGCCTTAGATATATTACATGAATCAAGTTATCATGTTAGATGTACATGTCTATAATACTGCATTCACACATCTAGCTTGTACACTCAATTCAGTAGGAAGCTGAATATAAAAATTAATTTTAAAAATACACATCCTAACATACACGATGCACACAGTACAAGTTTCATACATTTTATTCTTGCATTAGTGTGATCTAGTCAGGAAATATTCAAGATTGTTTTATTATCACACAAAATCCAATTAATATTTGATATTTAATTAAGCTATCTACAATGTATATTAGGCCTAAAAAATTGTGTTTCCTGGAATCTGACCCTAAAACTAGAAAAAAAAGAATGAGGCTCTTTTCTTTTTCTGTTTTTTTTTTTTTAATTAACATGTAATAATATATTATACATTTAATCTGGACCCGTACAAAATATAAAGGCTGACCTACAATACATAAGTTTTCCCCACACATTCCTTGTAACACAATTTTTTCAGTCTTAAGCTGGAGACTGATACTAGTGGTGTCACATTTTAAGTTTTATTTTTAATAAAGTTTTAACTCCAAATAGGTATCAAGTTGAGACTCAACACTCAAAGTGGGTTTGTTTCACTCAAAATGAATGTGTTTCATTTCAAATGGATCAGCTTCACTCGAAATGGATTAGCTTCATTCAAAATGAATCTGTTTCATTCAAAATGGACCAGCTTCACTCAAAATGGATCAGCTTCACTCAAAATGAATGTTTTATTCAAAATGGATCAGTTTCACTCAAAATGAATCTGTTTCACTCAAAATGAATCAGCTTCACTCAAAATGAATCTGTTTCATTCAAAATGGATCTGTTTCATTCAAAATGGATCAGTTTCATTCAAAATGGATCAGTTTCATTCAAAAGGAATCTGTTTCATTCAAAATGGATCAGTTTCACTCAAAATAAATCTGTTTCACCCAAAATAAATCAGCTTCACTCAAAATGGATCAGCTTCACTCAAAATGGATCTTATTTTCATAAACCAACAATGAAAATGGGAGAGAGTGGCCAAAGAGACCCATCCAGATACTGATCCCATGGCATAACCCCATCACTGCCACTCTTTTAACACACTACTTGCCTCGGACAGCTAGATATAATTCCCAAATAGCAAATAAGCAAAAGCAATGGGTGATCTCATTCAGAGGGTATATGGTTTGAATCTTCCCAGTGGAGGTCAAGTTATTGCTATACATCTAACCACTCAAGTGCAATACTTTTGAAAATCAGTATTTCCTTTTGAAACAGCAACTGCAGAAGCGGATTATATTATTCTAGGCACACACTGATGTCACTGCAAAATCAAACTGAGAATCATGGATCATAATTGTTGCGCCTTTAGAAATGGCTCTCACTGCAACACTGAGGATGATCAAGTTCAGATTACGAGATCATTGTGTGTGAAAATCTGTGTCTCCAATGTATAAAATCTCGGGCAATAAGGATCGTTTTGTGAAGATTTCCAAGCTGAATACATTTCCCCTCCCGTGTGTCAGTCTTTGTCTCCGAGTTTCTCCTCTAGTCTCTTGAACTCCGCATCCACCACTTCATCTGATTCATCTTCCACCTGCAAAAACACAAACACAATCATCACAATAACTGACAAACTGCAGGGGTTCTACAATATGGTGACCTGATGCCTCGGGGCCAGTAGTTTTTAAGAATGGTTTTTATTTTATCAATGGTTAAAATTGGGCAAGTGAAATTTTTAACCATTGCCAGTAAATTTTCAAATCCACGGACCTAATGGCAAGTGAATTACAACAAATTCTAGAACCTCTGATACTGGTAAAAAGTTTACAAAGTGTATTTAGATTCTCTGAAAACAATATTCTTTCCCATGTGAGGCCTGGAAAATTCACTTGCATACAAGTCAGAACAGTCAGGGAAATATGCATGTAACTGATAAGCATCATTATCACAAACCTGGATCAAGGTTTCTTCTTGATTAGTCTTAACTACAATTGCCTTAAATTTACATCAGTAAAACATTTGTTTAACCTTGGTCTAATGCACTGTAACGAGGCAGTAGGTATCAGAAAGAATGTGTGGGTACATGTTGATGATTGTGAACAACAATAAGCATGGCTCACCCTGGAGCAAATTTTGGTTTAGCCAATTTTTAAATATGTAGAGTATTTCCTTAAACATTGTTAAAATGTCGTTATTTAAGGAATATTTTATTAGTCACAGCCTAAATGTTGGAGCCACTTTATATAAAAATTAAGCAATTGGCTAATTTGGCAATGCACCAGGGTGATCCATGAATAAGACAAATGTAAAAATAAAGGTATCATTAAACTGAATTTCGAGTCATGACAGATCTGAGGCTTACAGATTGAACACCCACCTGCTGGACCTCTCTGACTTCGGGGATGTAGAACTGCAACATGTTCTGGACTCCGTTCTTCAGCGTCACCACGGAACTGGGGCAGCTGGTGCACGAGCCCTGCATCTTGAGCTTCACTACACCGTCTTCAAACCCCTATTAGAGAGAAAAACCGTTAACACACAGATTACCCTGCATCTTAAGCTTCACTACACCATCTTCAAACCCCTGTTAGAGAGAGAAACCGTTAACACACAGATTACCCTGCATCTTGAGCTTCACTACACTGTCTTCAAACCCCTGTTAATGATAAGAGTAATTAATTTGGTCAAAAGGCCAACTTAAAGAAATAAAATATGCAAACAAATTTGGGTATGGCGACATACCCATTTTACCCTCTGGCAGAAACCCTGGTATTCAATAAAATTGTTATGGCCTAAAAATAATTGTGTTTTCCATAAATGTGCCGAAAAAAATTGTCAGGATAGATCAGCTTTTTATTTCCTTTTATAAAAAGAATATTCGCTCCTATGCATCCAGATAACGTTATGTACGTACATTTTTTTACCTATATATATAAAATATAGGGGGAAAAAGTAATACATTGAAAATTGTTTAGGATCGACCCTTTTTTTCTAGGTATGGCCAAGTTCCCTGAGGAATACAATTTTCTTTTTGCCATAAAGGATAAAGAATCACATATGTGACTGATTATACATGCACTTTCTCAAAACCTTTTTTCTTTATCTAGTCTCTTTAGAAAAGAAAGGAATATTTGCTTAACAACACCTCAGCACATATCAAACTACAGCTATTTGGTGTCTAACATATGGTTGTTTCGACTTATGCTTGTGAAAGAAGCACAGGAGACCAACACCTGCCACATACATTTTATGAGGTAACTTTGAATCTTGACAAAATGTATTTTGTATAATTTATTATTAAATTATATCAAGTGTCTATTTATTTTCTCTGCATGTCATTGTAAAACAACATAGTGACCTAACAAAATAATTATTGGGAAATAAAATAGAAGATATAGGAGAGCAGAGTTTATAGGTTGAACTTCAACAAAACTTTTTTGCGTCTAAATGATGTCACATCCGTCACACTCATTAATATGTACATGTATCCAAAAATACAAGTACAAAACCTTTTTTTTCTTGGGTGAAGTAAACTTCTCTTACATGGTTTCTATTAATACAAAATGTAAACAAAAATATACAGAAGTTTCCATGTAAACATAGTTTTATGGTGTAAAAATGTCATGTCAGAAAAATGTAGCTGAAGAAAAAGCATAAGCAGAATAGTCGCAGGCGATTTACGGTATTCCGTGCTTTATTTTCACTTTCATGACGGAATATTGGAAGATTGTTTTACTATTCCGTTTCGAAATTTACTATTTGCGGAATAGCGTAACATTCGACCCCTGAATGTATGCTGGAGACAGTACTAAATACAAAACTACAAACCATGAACACTATAATGTATATTGGAGACAGTATTAAATACAAAACTACAAACCATGAACACTACAACATATAGTGAAGACAGTACAAAATAGAAAACTACAACCCAAGAACACTATAACATATAGTGAAGACAGTACTAAATACAAAACTACGAACCATGACACTATAACATATAGTGAAAACAGTACTAAATACAAAACTACGAACCATGAACACTACAACATTAGTGAAGACAGTACTAATACAAAATTACGAACCATGAACACTACAACATATTGTGAAAACAGTACTAAATACTAAACTACGAACCATGACACTATAACATACAGTGAAAACAGTACTAAATACAAAACTACGAACCATGAACACTACAACATATAGTGAAGACAGTACTAAATACAAAATTACGAACCATGAACACTACAACATATAGTGAAGACAGTACTAAATGCAAAACTACGAACCATGAACACTATAACATATAGTGAAGACAGTACTAAATAAAAAACTACAATCATGAACACAGAATGTATACTGGAGACAGTACTAAATACAAAACTATGAACCATTAACACTATCACATATAGTGAAAACAGTACTAAATAGAAAACTACGAACCATGAACGCTATAAAATATAGTGAAGACGGTACTAGATACAAAACTACTAACCATGAACACTATGTCCCCTCCATCCTCTTGCACGGTGGGTCTGATTCTCGTATCCAGCAGTTCTTTTATCATCACAACCGTGTCATCATCTTCAGGGTGGATCACTGAAACAGCCAAATCATACTGCACATATCAAACTCCGAATATGTTAAATTATAACATCAGATATCTTATGCAACAATACATAAACTTAATACTGAATGTTATTATAATGCACTAAAAAAACATTAGCAATTTGGTGAATTTGATCAGAAAATCTGCAGCCAAATTTAAGTTTCAGTCAGAAAAACAAAATATAACAAAACTAAGGCCCAAAAAACACCAAAGCTGGGTCTGGTGCTGTCAAAATATAGCACATGTTCTTGTCAGATCTCTAGTTTGCACCAGCAGAGATATATTAGGCCGAACTTACAAAGCTAATTTTTCTTAAACGCAGGTGTTCAAGCTCAGTAAATGTGCAGTTACATGCTTTTAAGTCCAAAACAGGCTTCGTAAATTCGATTCAGTATGTTTCTTTTCTGACTGGTATCATTCTCGCCAGACCTTGCACCAGTGGACTTTAAAGAAATGTATCTATTTTGTTCATTTCACAATGAAATATATTAGACAAATTCTATTTTAATTAACACTTCTCAATTTGGCAAATGACAGCTTAAACTTAAAGCCTGTTGATAAGAGAAAGCTGAAAGTATTTTACCTGTATCTGATGATGGTTGTTCATCTGTGAGGATTGGAAGACCGCTGGCGAAGAAGTCCATGATGGTCGCATAGATGTCTGGTTTGATGATGGCCCAGTCAACATCATCATCCAGCTGTTAGCAATTTACAAAACTATTATAGCACTCAAAACTATACTGTAAGTATTTGTATTATGACAACAAACAGAGACAGGTTTATAGCGATAATGACTGTATGTATTGATGCTCATCAGAAAGATGGGTGGAAAGCAGGGGTGCAGAAAGTACTAGTTCACTCACCAAATGCACATAAAAATTCTACGACAAGTTAAAAAATATAACCTGCCAGTCAGATGGGTGAACTATTTTTGTTTTTTGACATCTAGCTTTAATTTTAGTTTAGTTCTTTGTCTTCATACTCTGCAAATTATGCTGCAGTTTGTTCCCATGACAGAAGAGACTAATATATTATATAAAATGATTATATATTCATTAATATTCATGAAAAACCACATCACAAACTTGATCCATTTAACTGAATATGTAATAAAATTTCACACCAATATAAGAATTGAAATTACCTTTGTTATGGTAATAAAATCTGTACCGAAAAACACCCCTTTGATGCCCTCTATTTTAAACAGCTGGCTGTAAAAAATAAATAAGAATATTTGACCATTTTAAATAAAAATGTATAGCTTGGACAAGAATTAATGAATACAAATAGGAAACATCAACAAAAAAACAAAACATTTGACATAATATGAATATTAAACATGCATTTATTTTATTTCAAACTATTGCTTGAGACATAATTATAAAACTTGTTCAAAACAACACAAACTAACAAATGCTAACAATAATATATCACAATTTATATGTACCTGTATTATATTAAATTAAAGATTAAATTAAACTATGTTTACTTATAATTTAAAATCAACACCAAAAACACATTAGGTAAATACTGAACCGGGTTTCACAAACACTAGTAATAGTATCCACCTGTTCTTGAAAGATTGGTTCCTGTTCTCACAAAGTTTTGTAAACAATTCTAGCTTAAGCAACACATGTACCCTACCAGACCCAGGGTTGAAAAAAACGCAGATTTTTTTTTTAAAATAAAAAAACGCAGATTTTTTTTATTTAAATCAGATTTTTAAAAATTTTAATCAGATTTATTTGATTTTTTTTTTTTTTACTTTAATTTGGAGCTTCTGAATTGAATACTTGCTCCCTATTAAATACATGATTTGGAAGCTTCACTGCATTCTGAAAGGAAATACCTCGAACATCTAGAAATGAGGCAACAAAATGCATTTTGGGGATTATTGAGTTAATGTTTAAGTACTTGGTGTTTAGCCAGGATGGCTATATAAGGTGATTTGACTCGTGACTTCAAGTCACATCTGTTAGATCTGACTCTAGAGCATCCCCAAATTTGTCCAATTTACCACATTGAAGCAGAGTGGCTTCACTTGACACCTTCTATTGTGTTGATCTCCCAGGATCATCCCAACCATAGATTTTGGGGAATTGTCACTGATCAGTATGACTTGTTAGACGACATGGTGTTGAAATCTAATTGCAATTCAATTATAAATATATGTAAAAATAATTATCTAGCGTAAGTAACAATTGATTTTAAATAACACTTCATTTTTTGTACTGCAAGTTAATTGATAAAAATAATCAATAAAAATAAGTGCAATAATCATAAAAATCAAATGAAACATAAATAAATAAAAAAAAATTGAAATGCATGATTTTTTGGCAGTGATTTAAATCATGATTTAAATCAAACAACTCTGACCAGACCCAACACATTTTCATATCTTCTAAGTTCAAGAGCCAATACTCTGTCAAAAATGGATAAATCCCTGTGAAAGTCAAACTTGATCTACATGTATACATGATAAAGCAATACCCAAGATTTCAGTTCAGTATCTTGAGGCATTGCGAAACAAATGTCTGGAAAACTGTATATGGCACAGAGAGAGACAAAACATATACATGTAGTCTCCGATACTACAGTAGGGGTTTAATAATTCTTGGCCGTCATCAAACAAAGGTCCATAAAGCTAAACTTCATAATTCTGGCCTCTGAGAACTGAACATTTGCATAATCCATTTATGGGCTGCACAAAAACAAATTCAGGTAACCCATTTCCTTTTTACGTAAACCATGATGAACATGTAAATGATGTAATAAATTCAATGTGCGAACCAAAAAATGGGATATGTAAACTATACTTAAGCGAACGACGAGCAAACGAAACTATCACTCTTGCAAATTGTCAGAGTCTTGTAATTGAATATTCTTGACCAGCATTTCTGATCCTAACATTAGGACAATATACATATACCGTTGAATCCCGTTGGCTCGAACCCCATCAGTGTTCGACCCATCAAGTAGTTTGACCCAACCATTAGTTTAACATTGCGTAAGTGTAACCCGGGACTTTGTTTTTGTTTCGAGCATTGCAGTGTATTCAACCCTTCTGAGTTCAAGCCAACAAGATTCTACTGTATGTACTAACCGTGCTAGAGGGGAACAGTAAGCTGACTGTGCATTTGGGAAGTCAAAGGTTCCAGCCTCTAACACAGGCACTCCAGGGATAAACTTCAAACTGTTGGGGTTCGGTGTGTCCTGAGTTTGTATGAACATTGATCTCACTGAAAAATAACAACAAATACAGAACAGTATACATGAAGCTTCATAATGAGTGTCATTACTGCTTTCTCATTTTGATTAAAATGGGACAAACAATGAGTAGGCATCTAGAAAAAACCTGTAATGAAGAGCCAAGATCTATAATAGATTTGATTATAAAAACAGAATTAACCTCTGGATAGATATCCTTGATAGCTGAGGCATGTACCCAGAACAGCAAGCTTGAATATTAAATGGATTTAAGAATGAAAGTAAATTGTAAGCATTTCATTAAATATTTTGTCAATCGCACTGAAGATAAAATTTTGTGATCAACTTAAAATTATCAAACATCAATATTAAACCATTTCAGTGTACAACTTCCAAGGAAATCTTTCCGAATAAATTGAGAATTAGTTGTTTTGAATCATAGTCACTTCATACCCTAGTCATATCGTACCCCATTTCGTACCATGCTGCCTGGTCATTTCGTACCTTGGTCATTGCGTACCATTTCAAAAAGCTATTTCGTACCCTAGTCATTTCGTACCCTAGTCATTTCGTACCATTGTGAAAAGTCATTTCATACCCAAGTCGTCATACTAGTATATAGAAAACGAATCGACCATAGCATAAATGTAGTGTTGTTTTGTTATTTTAAAACTTTATTGGGACAGTTTGATACCCATAATACCTGTCAACTGCCAATCTAATTAAAATTAGCTCCACTATTACATGTGGATCTAACAGAAGCCTGTTGGAGCTCATGTCCAGTTGACCTTTCATTCGACCAATCAAAACCTTACTTGCAAAATCATGCCAGTGATTTGAAAAGAATTTGAAAACATTCGGGATTATGCCGAGGGTATACGAAATGATTCGGGTGAATAACGAAGTATGCCTGAAACTATAATTGCAATATAAAATTTTATATAAAATTCGTTTCAAGACAGAAAAAAAACGTGATGGTATAGCCATAAAATCTGTTTATACTAGTATACAATCCAAAGTTTATTACTACACTTTTCTCCCTGTTTTTTCAATGTTGAAATAGACCAACAAGTTCGCCCGATATTTTTAGAATTTGTATGCTCTCGAATAACGCTATAAAAGGCGAAGTGTAATTGGTCGATATTTAAATTGTTATTTATAGAGGAAATGTCACCTGAACATGGGAGTCCATGCAATGCTGTTAGATCTACTGGTACACCCATTAGAGCTAATTTTAATCAGATTGGTCAACTGCTATTTCCATTTTACCTGACAAGAGCCGTATTTGGTATTTACTACTAACTGCCAACTTCGATGTTTTGTGAAATGGCTCCAGATAATTAGTCTGACTTTCAAAAACAACAAAACAACATAATGGACCATGTTTATACAAATATTTTTTTTTAGGGACAAGATTAAATGGTTAATGATTTATAAAGTCAAAACAAAAGTCAGTTGCAGGAGGTGTTTGCATCTTATTGATGTAATTTAATGTTATTTTGTAAAAGACATTACTGGGGTGATTGTTATAAATTGTTATGCCATGGTACGATATGACTTTCAGTTGTGGTACAAAATTACCAAGGTACGAAATGACGTTTTACAATGGTACGAAATGACCAGGGTACAAAATGACTTTTTGTAATAATATAAATCATGTAATTAATACGTCATAATATTATTGCGTCCGTACATGAGTGAACAAAAATGCGTATTTTTATTAATGCGTCGGGCAAAAGTCCACATCACATAAAAACCACAGTTGTGTTGTTATTATATTGTTTGGGCTTCATCTTTCATGTTAAAAGAAGTCAGTAGTTGTTTTCACAGCTACTATATAACCTGAAGCTAATCACATGGTGGGTCGACCAGGAAGCCCTAATTACTTAAACTACACCTTAGTGTTAAGGGTATGCCTCGCACTTTTGTGTGGTGACTGCTTCTAATTAATCCGCCAGTAGGAATAAAAGGTAAACGGGTTGCTATTACAGGGCACAATATTTCACGCGAATGCAGACGTATTATTCTAACAAATGTTTTAGACTGATTTTATACACTTGATGCGCAGCCCACGAATAGAGGTTAACAAATGCAATATATTGCAACAGTGACAACCTGCGACCAGTCTAAATTGAATGCCATGTATAGAGTCGAGCCAAATGGTTTGAAGAAATACGCACGGATTGTTGGTTACGGTTATATAATTTTCTACTGTTTCATTTTTAAAGGAATATATTTAGTAATAAAATTTGTTGATTATAATTTTACAAATGTTCAAAACAGTTTAAATGTATACAGTAATCCAGAAGTGTAAGAAAATTTGGAAAATACTCACATCGCAAAATGAACTTTTTAAAAACAAAACATTTGGAACATCACTGTATTATATAACCGCTATGATATTCCAGGAAAGTGAAAATAGAATGGCAACATCGAAATGAAAGAAAGATTCTTGAAGTATTCACAAAAAGACGTTTAACAAAAATTGTTTTTGTATTTTATTATAAAAGTTTTATTTTATTTAGAAGTATTATAGTAAAATCCTGCAAATTTTTTTGTATTGGGAATGAGACTAAACAAAATGCGTCAAGTTATTACTGCGTCAATGTGTTCGTCGCATTTTTCGCATTAATTACTTGCTCACATTAATTTCATGATTTACAGTAGTACAAAAGGACCAGGGTACGAAACGACCAAATTAGGTACGAAATGACTATGGTACGAAATGACCATGGTACGAAGTGACTAGCAACCGTTGATTTACTAATGTCATAAATGACAGCATTGTACAACTTCTAACAGGGTAATTGTGGGTTTCCCACCTTGTGATAAGAACACTGACGGCTTGACCTTTGTCATCACTGGTCTCGTGTACAGGTATCTGGACTGCAACTGACAAAAACATCTTCGTTTCAAACTCAGAGCTGGCACAGATCTTGACCTGCAACCATATTCAATGTTCTGAATAATGACACAAAATAAATAGCAATAACCGCTAAGTATGTTGGTCAATTTTTTTTTTTATTCATATCAGATTTGTGTGCATGGTCGCCTCAGAAAAACTTCTGTATCCCCCCCCCCCCCCCCATTTGGGGTATTTAATTAGCCATATCAACTGGGTACTGCATTAAACACTACAAACGTTGTAGTGCTAGGCCTGGATTCGACCTCCTGACCATCGGGACTGTAGTCAAGTACTCCAACCACTTGGCCACGCAGTGGATCAACTGCATTTTAATACTTATAAATCTCATAAGGTGTATTTTGACGGAATGAACAAAGATTTAGTCCCATAATGCCTCATTCTGTCTTCTGTGCTATATTTCTTCCAAAAGTACACTTGTGGAGGAAATTTTACATAGAATAGTCAAAATGTCTAATTTTTCAAAGGCAATACTTAGCGATACTGGTTTACAAGATATAAACATTATGTTGGTTTTATAGAACAAATTGTTTTAAAAGGTATTGTATATAACTATTGCTAACCCTAACTCTAACCTTAAACTAATTCCAACAAATATTTCTTTAAAATTGTTAGTGGGGAAAATAAGGACGACCTGCCAATAACTTTTAGTAAACTCCATAATAGTATGAAAACAGGGCTTGAACTTAATGCTGCTGTTGACATATAAATTGCATGTGTGGGAACATCACTTGTGCCACTGGATAAAAAATTACTGCTGTCTGTAAAACTCCTCAACAACAGCAAAATGAATGTATCTGGTGTACATTATCTGCTAGTATTTAACATTTGTACATTTGAAATATATTTGCAATAAAATGAATGTTCAGTCATTTACTTGCTGTAAGTTACCTTTAAAAAAAAAAAAATTGCCATAGTCAGGTTCAAAACTGTCATAGCCAAAAAAATTGTTTAATGTCATGGGTGACAAATTCCTAAGTTCGAACCCTGTGAAAACAAAGGCGTTCCCTTGGCAAGAAGGACCATAACTCAGTATTAACTGTAAACTGATACTACGACGTAATAAAATATTGAAAAATAACCATTAAATAGAATGTATAACTCAAAGACAACGTTCACTAGAATACCAGCATATAAAATAACTTTTCAAGCATTGCTTGAATTAAGAAAAGCATGAATGACTTGCCGCAAAAAACTATTTTGAACTAAAAATGTTCTTTGAAATCTGCGAAAAACGTCCTTAGCTGCCATGTTGCCGTCACGCATCAAATTATGAACCAGTGAAGTAAATAAAATCGTTTTCACTTATTATGTTTATGCAAACGTTTACATATTTCCACTAAAATAAATCTGTTATAAATTCTATATATTGTTTGTTTTTAAAACTGGTTTAGAAAATATTAATGTTTTTATTTTTTTAGTGCGGGATTGTTTAGCTTCCCTAGAGACTGTTTTTGGTTTGATACGCATTGCATGGTAAGAAGTGAAATATTATAACAGTAATTTACTGACGTTCGGATTATACATATCAAAGCACGATGATACACAGTATTTTCACTACTTTCGTTGTACATTAGCTCCAAATTTGATTATGTTTTTTTCAGGTTTTTGATGGGGTGGGGGAGTGCTTAAAAGATTAATTCGAACTTTTAATCAATTTACAATTTTATTTCTTTATATATGAATAATACAAAGGTAGGACTTTCCTTTGGCACTGTCACGCATAAAGAACATTATAAATACTTACCATAAATAGAGTTAAGTTAGGGTTATTACAGTGCCGAAGGAAAGTTCTTCCAATACAACGAACATGGCACATTTTAAAACATGAAGAATATTTAAGTCTGGCTGTGATATATTTATTTAATATACATTAATGTACTATCCTGTCTGGCAGTATGCATATAAAAGATCCGTTGCTGTTACTCGAAGAGTAGCCAATAGAGTGGCAGTAGCAGATTTGCACTCTAATTATCTCTGTGGTTCTTAACCATGTGTACAAATGACACAATGCTAACTGATTATTACTGCCATTGAGAAATGAAGCACTGTTAACAAAATGGGCTAAGCATTATAATTATTTTGTTTTAACTGAGCCTGATGGGTGGTCTATTAAGGATAGATCCCTGTTTGTGGTCCCAGTGGGCTATTTCTGGTTCCAGCACTCAACTGGCTGGGAGCTGGTTCTGTGGTAAGAACCCAGTACCCACCACTGGTCACCAGCCTTAGACCCATTGCCGTAACATCACAGTTATAACATAGTCACATTAATCAATACTGCATGTTTTAAATGGCTAAATTGTTATACTGTTAGCCTTATTACTTAAGTAGTTAGCTTTCAGGATTAGCTCTGGGTGAGCAAAACCATTCACCAAATTACTTTAAATACCAATTATTACATGAAATGTTTTTGCAAATCAAAATAAAATTTGCCAGTTGTTCCTGAATTTCGCAATTGGCGAATTTGGCGAGCGGCAGAGCTAGTCCTGGCTTTTTAGCTTGATTGTGTTTTTATAAACAAACACATTTCTTTTATATGATGACTTCATATTCATGTATGATGTTTATGTTAGCTAATATTCAATCATTTAGTAAGAACGAAACATAAGAAAGCACACCTAGAGAATAACCCTAGCTTTTCTCTCTGGCTTTCAGTCTTTTACATTAGCATTTTACAAGGTTTAAATTTTCATGGCTTAGTTAATCTTCACTCAAGTATTTGATATTTTGCTATTATTATAATTTCAGCAGTATGCCACAGCAGGCACAGGTGTTTATCCACTATGGTCCGTATGATATTTGTGGTATTGTTGACCACAAAGAGTCCAGACTGCAAGGCCTACAAAGTGAGTCATTTATATTACTATGGTAGCCTTAATCTAAGCAGGGCTTGAAATAGCAAGTAAAATATGGTCTGCCATTATATTTGTTTTTAAAGCAGGTGAAAAGAAATATGTCCTGTTAAGAAAAACAATATGGCCTGCAGGGAACATTTTATTTTCAAAATTGTTATTAATGCTATTTCTAATAAATTGAAAACTGATTATTAGCAACTATTGTTTAATGTTTTAAAATTGTGTAGCAATCTCTGAAGCTTGTGTAGTGAATCACGACATGATACTGAGTAAAATGTTCCCAGGCCTGCTGGAAATAAGATGGGGCACGGCAAATTTTTGGGATAGTGTGAAAAATTAGGACAAATGAGATGTATTTTAGAGTATTGTGAAATGAAAACAACAGAAATATGAGCTAAATAAAAAATAATAATCATACATAATCTGTCACTTGAGAAATGACCTGCAATTTTGGGGGTTGTATTTCACCTGCTAGATCTAAAAATTGAATTGATTTTTGCTTTTCACAGGATGCTATTTCGAGCACTGCTATTTAGCCACGACAAGACTTTCTGTCAGAATGCATTTTGTTGATATGTATGTTAATCATTTTGTAAGGTCATTTCAGCAATCATAAACAAACACATAGTTAGATGTTGGATGTGACAACTACGGTACAGTGCAAAAGCTAACAGTCAGTACTGGTCATTTCTAATCTGTGAAATGAGAGTACACTATTTAATGTTTTTTTGTTTTTTTCCCTTTTTCTTTATAATTGTATTTTTTTAAGGTGGGGGCACATTACTCGACATGAAAAAATTGAGGGGAGTGATTAATTGCTCCCTTAACTAATTAAGATTATTGTTAGCCATTTAAGAGATATTACCATATTGAAACCATATAAATTCACATGCTATGGGGAGGCAAGAATATTACTCTCCTTGAATTCGTCTCAGGGGATTGCTGGATAGAGGAGGTGATAGCTCCCATTAAATGGCAACACTTGTACATTCAGTTATATCTAGTATACTTTACTGTACATAAACTACAGGTACTTTACAATCTGATTACATGTCCACAAGTATTTATTTGTGTAAATGTTTTATTTTCAGCTGTTCTGAGAGAAGACGGACATGCAGTGAACCTCGTACCAATAAAATACTGGAATGTGGTGGAGATCTGGGTCAATGGAGAGATGGTTTACAAGTGTGACATCAGAACTCTCGACTATGGTGATTGATTTTTTATTTTATTGTATTTGTTTTAGAAGACATTGGCACTTCAGAAAATGTTTAAAATAGGTTTATTTTAGGCTAAATACCATCCTTTTACATTAAATTCCTCCACAGTTAAAACAATATTTATTTAATAACTGAAGTGAATTGGCAAACAGGCATCTTCACATCACATAATGTATAAATGTAAATGAGCAATTTATGCGCCAACAAATTTTGAATGATATAGTTCGCCAATTCATCTGCAATATTTGTTTGTATAAATAAAATTCTGTATTTGTAACTATATGAGTGTACAGAAAAAAAATATTACATTTAAAACTCCTTAACACAAATTGTAATGTACAAGTAAAAAGCTAAATTCATAATTAGTTAAAATGTCTTAGAATGTACAAATCAAATACAATGTAACTACTTAACTCAAGTTTGAGTGTACAAGTAAAGTGCTACTTTTTGTTACAACTATAAGTCTGAATAGGCAAGTAAAAGTTTACATTGTAACTACTTAACACAAGTTTGCATGTGCAAGATAAAATTCTACATTTGCAGAATTCACATTGATTAATTGTTCCCCTAACTTAGATTGTAGGAGAAAGTTAAGATATTATCCACCTTAAGTATTGATATTTAGTCCTGTTGTGGGGGGACCCAACCTCTAGTGGGGGTCACAGCCTCCATAGTTAGGGAGTACAAGCCATATTTTTACTTTTATTTATATCGAGTAGAACATTTTTTACATTTTCATCCTCAAGTGGGGGAGGGGCACAGGCACAGGCCCCTCCCCCCAACAATCCCTTCACCCCCAAACCCCAGTTCCTATGGGCCTGTAAAGGGGTGCTAAAATTACTCTTCTTGATCTAGTCTCAGGGAAGTGATGGACAGTCAGAGCGATAGCTCCCCTTATATGGTGAGGTCTGTACATGTATTTGAAATTCTCATAAATGAAGTGACATTGTTGTTGTAGGTGGAGATGGGAAGCTGGATGACAGATGTCAGGAAGCATGTCAGGCTGTGATGGATGCATACTAGGCTAACCAACAAACATCTTTAAAATGTCAGCTCTTCCATGTGAAGCACAGTCTACCAAAACTACCTGTAATGTCTTGAAGAGAGTTCTCACTGGGTGTTGACACCACATTCATAGCCACTGTTTTGTATCTAAACTAGCCATGACTGGTTTTTGAATATATAGTGAAACCCCTTTTAATTTAACAGGACACCTATGGGACCAAGTAAATGGTCTAGTTTTAAAAGGTGTTCAGTTTAGAGAGGTAATTATTCTATACTGATTTTAAAAATGGACTGTGAAAAACTTACAGTTTTGAGGGAATTTCGGTTTACAGATGATCTTGTTTTGAGGGGTTGCACTGTATTTATAATTATTTATAATTTAGAAAACTTAGTCTTCTAGCAAAAACCTTGTTTTTAAAAAATATAAACATAAATTAAAAGCATATCATGAGACAGATTTTAAAAGTGTTTCATAATATGGAAGACCAGTAGATAAAATTTTCTCTAGATTTGACTGTCATAATGATCACACAAAACAAGTGGTCTCAATATTTATTTACAAATATTGGATGTCACTGTTGGTTAAAATATTTTGATTTAGTGAAAACTGTCTGCATTATTATGTGACATTACCACAGATTTATACTTTTATATATGATGTCAACACCCATGACACTTTCTCTTTAAATATGGTATATATTTTTTTTAATCCTTTTTTTAATGTATTATATACTGTATTTACAAAACAATTCTTCCACAGTATATCTTGTTTGATAAACTATTTTTTATTTGTGCATCTACAAATTCTTTGTTTTAGTTTTGTTGATTTTTCTTTACATACATATGTACCTCTTAACATCAGATATATTTATTTAGAATTGTTGAAAAGATATAGATAAAACATTATTTGGCATTTTGAGCTTTAACAGGCAGGTAAATTATATTTCAGAGATAATTTCATTTATTTTATAAAATTGTGTTAATTTGAGATAAACTTTTTCAGCTATACCAAAAGTTTACCTTGCAGTTTGAAATGTATCAACAGTGTTATATGTTTAGCACTATAAGCAATCTGGTGGGTTTTTTGTTTTTGTTTTTTAAGCTGTTATTACAAGCAATCATGAAAAAAGCTGCTATTTATAGTGTGAGTTAAAATATGAGATTAACAACATGCAGAAATAAGAACAATATTGAAATTTAAGTGTGTATTTGTGTTGTATGTCTTCAGATGCACTTGATAATATATCCACGGTTAGCTCTGGATCAGCAGAAACATTCGCCAAATTATATATTAAACTTCAAAAATTTTATAGATTCCCAGTTATTTTGTAACAAAATACCAATTAATACTTGAAATTCTTTCTCCAAATTAAAATAACATTTGCCAGTTGTTTTCAAAATTTGCAGTTGGTGAATTTGGCACCAGATGTTTTCAAAATTTGCAGTTGGTGAATTTGGCATCAGTTGTTTTCAAAATTTGCAGTTGGTGAATTTGGCACCAGATGTTTTCAAAATTTGCAGTTGGTGAATTTGGCATCAGTTGTTTTCAAAATTTGCAGTTGGTGAATTTGGCACCAGTTGTTTTCAAAATTTGCAATTGGTGAATTTGGCACCAGTTGTTTTCAAAATTTGCAGTTGGTGAATTTGGCATCAGTTGTTTTCAAAATTTGCAATTGGTGAATTTGGCATCAGTTGTTTTCAAAATTTGCAATTGGTGAAGTTGGCGAGTGCCAGAGCTAGCCCTGTATATCAGTGTTTTACTGACAAAATATTGAGATAATATTGGGCTCTTTTTATTGTGGTTTCAATAGAAAACATTTAAATGTTTTACTTTTTGGAGTTAGTATATACATGATATGAGCTACATTTATTAGACTAACTTTACTTTCTATTACACTTAGCATTACAGTTACTAAAGTGGCTATTGTAAATGTTGCATATTGTCTACATCCAGCTGTTTGCTTTATTTGTTTAATCGTGCCAGTTGTAGTCTTGCCTTTATATGGCCATCATTGGAGAGAGAACATTGTACTTTGGATAACTTGTGCCCAGTCCTTTTGTGTTTGTATTATGTATTTTTGTGTGCATGCTTGGGTGAATGTGTGCATGCGAGTGTGTGTGATTGTATGCGTGCATATGTGTGTATGCATGCGTATGTATGCCACTAGATATATATGTGTATATATACACATGATATGCACATGTATATCGATATTGGATATTGTTTATTGTAACCCGACACTCACTAAAAACAATCCCAACCCACTAGTTAGGCTGAG
This sequence comes from Gigantopelta aegis, assembly GCF_016097555.1. NCBI lineage: Eukaryota > Metazoa > Mollusca > Gastropoda > Neomphalida > Peltospiridae > Gigantopelta > Gigantopelta aegis. The sequence continues at coordinate 69,955,208 of NC_054706.1, forward strand.
TGATGTATAAATATTGACTCTACTCAAAAATGGACTAATATATTAATCTTACTATAGTTTTGTCAGTCATATTAATCAGATTATAATAAATGAAGTGCCTTCTTCAAAATCACATATTTTCATATCACTGACCTACTGTAAAACACGTAGCGGGTAAATTATTACTGACAATCTTTTAGAACATTGGCATGCAATCATTTATGATCTTTATCAGCTGCATAATGACCAGGCGCGGATTCAGAACTTTTTGCAGGGGGTTCATATGCAACTACTTAAATGAAAAATATTTAAGAGCACTCACTCGTTCATTAATATAAGTGAAATGTTGTCCTGAGCAAGGGTGGGGTCCAGACTCTGACGACCCCCCCACCCCGATCCATGCCTGATGCCAATGTTCATCATTGTGGACTACAACGTTTTTCCAAATCGACTGAAAGTTTGATTAAGAAAAACTATTTCTACTATAATTAATGATGTTAGTGATATTGTATGAAATTTATATTATTGTAATGTTTATACTGAAAAAAATGTTATTTAAAAAAAAAAGCTGTGTATATTTTTGTCTGCAATCCTTTGAAATGACCTTTATAACCTCTTGCCAAATAATACCCTTTATTCTGTGCTCTACTTTAAATATTAGAAGAAAACAAATCCTGCATATTTTATATACTGCATATACTCTTAAACTATTTAAGTGCAATATCTTATCAGATGGAAACTTTACAGACATTTCCTAAATCTGTAGTGCCTTTTGCTGTCTACCAAACTGTAACTTTTGTTTCTGAGATTCGTTATTGCCTTTAACAACACTTCCTTTCTAGCCTGTGAAATAAACTTACAGCAATATATCAATTATTGTTGTTTGTTATTGATTTTTGTCAAGAGTAGAATTATTATAAAATTCTTTCGTATCTAATCTGTGTAGCATGTATGTGTGACTTGGCTGTTCTTTTATTTGAAGAGAAGATGTTTGTTGATGCTCTAATGGGGCGATCACACTGGACCGAATGAGCTTCCGTTTGTTTTCCGTATACGAAAGTGGTGTGATTTTTTAAACTGGCCGAATGTCCCTACGAATGTGTTTTCCACAATGTATCACCGAATGTTTTCCGTTTGTTTTCCGAATGTTTTCAGTATGGTTTCAGAATGCTTTAAGAATGCTTTCAGAATAGACCGAATACTTCCCGCATGTTGACTTCGAAAGGTTTCCTTTCCGAACGCTTTCCGTATGCTTTCCGAATGCTTTCAGAACACGGCGAATCGACCTAGAATGGACCGAAGTCTTTCCACCAATCTAATTAAAATTAGCTCCACTATTACATGTGGATCTAAAGACAGCCAGTTGGAGCTCATGTCCACCAATCAAAACCTTACTTGCAGAATCCTGCCAGTGATTTAAAACTAACAACACTGCGTAGTCCCCAATGTCCAGGTAACATTTCGTCTGTAAATAATAATTTAAATATTGACCAGGTCAGGTCAGGTCATAGGGTTTTACGTGCACATTCAGAACAAGCTGTTGTAGCGCACGCCTGTCGTGGGCACAAGACATGACAGGAAAGGTGTGGGGGGGGGGGGGGGGGGCAAGGAGGGACCGCCTGCGCTGGCAGGTGCAAGGGAGCACCAGCAGCCCGATTGAATCGGTAGCAGGCGGGAGGGGTGGTGGTGGTGCTATGGAATTTGAATGGAGCTGTTAATGCCAAAGAGAAAAGGTGCGCATTTTTTTGGAGGAAATTTGGCGCAATTTTGAACGGTCAGTCGAAAGGTAAATGTGCGAGCTAGTATAGGTTTTGAATCGAGAATAGCTCGTTAGTGGGTCGAGAGTAGCTCGTTAATTATAGACCTTCGTGTTGCTGGTTGTCTCTCTAGGTTGTCCGTAGGGTCCTTATAAGGACCTGACCTCTTCTGGTCGTGGCATGACAACCCAGAGGAGACTCGTGCAATTGTGTAGACACTGGTAGGCAAGGCGTTTTGTTCCGGGGTGGTCGACGTGCTGATGTTAGCATGGTCCTCCGCTTCCTCCTTAGTGACACCAAGTACAAGTTTCCAGCAGCAAGTATTTGGGGGTTGGGTGGGGAAGGCTGATATTCTTTTGTTCGGCCTCTCCCGGGTGCATTGCAATTGTGTACTCGGAACCGGTATTCTTTTGTCCGGTTCTTATTAGAGCACGTGCTGGGCCATTGAATGTGGGGCGGATGCATTGTTATCATTAGTCAATGCATCCTGTGTACTGATGCGATGAGCGTGTAGTCTGTATGTAGTCCTAGTTTGGTGTTAAGGTTGTACTTACTGTCAAGGAGAGGCGATGAACAGGGACGGATCCAGATGGTGGAGGGCGTACCGGTTTGTGGACTTGGCGATGTTCTCGGTGATTGGACGGTAGTCTTCCCCGGCAACGGTCTTAATGACGCGGTGGATGGTCGGGTTGTCCATTTCATCGAGAAGCATCCCTTGGTGGAAGAGTCCCTTCCGGCGGACGGTGAGGCAGATCCCTCGCCCATCGTTCATCGTGATCCTGCGCACCGAGAACTCTCCTTCGGTTCGTGGCAGAGGTTCGTATGACTCCAGGCTCGGTTCACAGAGGAGCCGGCGGACATCCCCAATGTTGGTCTTCACCAGCCTCGCGTAGCGTGTTGGTAACTTGCCGGCCTGCAGTGACCAAGGTTGTCCAGAGGGTGGGGGCGGTTGTGTCGGCGGACTTGGCTTGGCTGGTTGGTCGCCTGGAGACACAATCGCCTTTCGTTTTCCAACGGCCACAAGACGGGCCTGGGTCTATACAGCGCCACTCTTCCTGGGTGGGGGTGGCATCGCTGGAATCCCGAGGGTTGAAGTCGTCGGAGTTGTAGGGGGCGATTCCATCAGGGCCTGGTTAAAGACCGTGTCCGCCACTGGCGAGTCGTCAACTGGATCCTGCAGAGCTGGAACAGCTGGCCTCGCTGGTGTTGACTGGGGCTTGGGGTGTACAACGGGAAAAGTCGCCGCCGGTAGTTGAGCTACCGGTTTTGACCTCCCCCGGTCCGCCCCTGGCGCGTCCGTCTTCCTCCTCCTTTTCCTCCTAGGTGGTTTCTTCGCTGGGTCACCGTACACCAAGGTCACGGTAGCCCGTGGCCCGGTGTACGTGATGCGGTATTCCAACAGTACTCCGTATGAAGCAATGAGTCCCCCCAGGTGGGGGGGGGGGGGGTAGCTCGAGAGAGCAGGCACACACGTCCTGCTTCATCTTTGCCAAAAATCGGAATGCAAGAATCGACTGTCTATTTCTGGTGTTATTTTTCCTGCGGCGGACGTCGTAGCTTTGGTGCCTTCTTGTTGGTCCGTTGTTTTAGCTGAGGTTTGTTTGGTGATATTTTGAGGACCAGAGGAAAAAACCAACTTTTTTTTAGCTTTTGTTTGTAGGCAATTTAAGATGTTTTTTATGCTGTGTACTATTGTGGCACTGGCTGCTTTCGTCTGTTTTTGATCCGGTTTGCCGGGTTTGGTTTGTGTCTCGGTTCTTGTATTTGTAAACATGGTTTGTTTGCCCGGCGCTGCGGACACTGGTACGAGCTGCACCACTGATATTGTGTCCGAGCTCGGGCTTGTATAAATGTGGAAGGTGCTGCCTAGTGCTTTGAGGGCGGATTCGTCCCCTTTGATAAATGTGTCTCCGGTGTTTGTTTCTGTATGGTAAAAAATGGCTGTAGTGTTTGTCATGTTCGTTATTGTTTTCTGCCAAAAGATGTATTCGTAGAGTGTTGGGTTCTGCCCCTTGATTAATATCTGCCGAATGCCTGGTGTGGTGCTTGTTTGTGTGCCTGTGTTTTTGTTTTTTTGTGTATGCGCGTGTTTGATAGTATCTCAAATCTGTTGGGTAATAGCACCTCGGGGTGGATTTTGTCTATTTCGTTGGCTCTGTCCTCTGTGTCCTCAACGTCTGAATCTTCCTTACTGAGGTTTAACTCGCACTTCCTTTTGGCAGCAGTGCGAGGGGTATTGGGGGCACTATTTAGTGCTGATTAGAGGCCAGTTTAATGGCTTGTTCAATATCGTCCCTAATATTGACCAATCACACTTCGCCTTTTATAACGTTATTTGGGAGCATACAAATTCTAAAAATATCGGGCGATTCTATTTTAGTGGCCGCAGTACAGCGAACCATACCAATACGTACCAATACATACCAATACGTACGTACAGTCTTCAATTTTACATTAAAAAATTATTTATTTATTTATAAAATTTAAAAAAACTAAATCAGTCTTCAGTTTTACATTACAAATTATTTATTTTATAAAATAAAACATGTTTTAAGGCATTCGTAATTCACACGAAACATGTCGTATACCCTCAGGATAATTCGGAATGTTTTCAAATTATTTTTAAATCACTGGCAGGATTCTGCAAGTAAGGTTTTGATTGGTGGACATGAGCTCCAACTGGCTGTCTTTAGATCCACATGTAATAGTGGAGCTAATTTTAATTAGATTGGTCTTTCAGCATGCTTTCCGCAAGGGTTCGGAAAGCGTTCGGAAAGGGTTCGTCGTGTTCTATGTCCATTCGGGGTGTTCGGAAAGCATACGGAACATACTGTGCATTCTGGAAGTGTACGAGCAGTTCGGAAAATGTTCTGAAAGAATACTGGAAGGGTTCTGGCTATTCGTTATACATTCGGCGGCATAAATTTTAAAAAAATCCGGAAAGGATACTGAAAACGTTCGGAAAGCATTCGTCATGTTCTAGGTCCATTCGGGGTGTTCGGAAAGCATACGGAACCCAGCACCTCCAAATTTTCATTCCGAATGCACCAAGAACTAGACGCATGCTTCCCGAACGTTTTCCGTACATGCCGTATGCCCCTAGAATGCTTCCCGAATACTTCCCGAATACACATGGACGCCACATTCGGATGGTCGATGAAAATTATTTTGAACATGCACAACAAATTTTTGGAGCTACCGAATGCCGTTCCGTATGCATCCGTACGGAGCCGAACAGCCAGTATGCTCCTAGAACACACCGAATTCCCGAATATGATCCGTTCGCTCCCCGAACACCCAAATTCCTATTCGGAAAACAAACGGAATGGCATTCGGGCCAGTGTGATCGGGCCATTAGTTAATTTGACGACATATATTGGTTTCATTGGAGGGAGTCTTAAGGGAGATGTAATGAGTATAAATAACAAAACAAGACTGAGTCCTTTGATCCCAAAACCCAGTGATTTAACACCGAGTTAATATTGTTATTCACTTTGCTTTAGTGATGGGTTTGTTTCATTTTCATATTTTTTAAAAGGTAATTTGAGTTACTTGGTGACAGATGAAAGAGTTCCCAAAAGGGAGTGACATTCGTAGGGGTTTGAATACATGGTCCTCAGAATTTGTTTTAATAAAGATGCTCAGAGACGCGTTTCGAGGAGGAGTTTAGTGTTGTATATTGTGAATGATAAATTAAGAAAAACAATAAGTAAAGACACTTTGAACAAAACCCTGTGACCCCCTCTGGATCCGCCAGTGTATACAATGTATATATATATATATATATATATATATATATATATATATATATATATAGATAACTAGTTTAACGTGCCCATATACCACTAGGGTTTCGAACACGCCCATCCCGAGTCCGACCTCCGATAAGATCGGTGGCCCGACTCGGATGGGGGAAGGTGGGGAGAGGGTTAAAAATGGGCAGAAGTTTGAAAATAGCAATTAGTAAAAAAGTTAATAGAATAAATAAAATAAAATAAAAGGTTACAAGCCAAAAATAAAAAGAATTGACTGCTCGGCCGAATATTTATATAATTTGGAGCATTTTAGAAGGACAGTCCAAAATTAAATAAGAGAAGAGAGGATCGGACTATATAAATATATATATATATATATATATATATATATATATATATATATACCGGGTATATATATATATATATATATATATATATATATATAGCTTATGCAAAATTTGTCAGAAATATACATTATCTTTTTCATTTATTTTTTATTTTTTAAATACCGAGCCTCCATTCTCTAACTTCAGTGTTTGAAATAAAAATATCACATCATTTCGTATTCATTCAATAAAAAAGCTTATGACTCTCTCTCTCTCTCTCTCTCTCTCTCTCTCTCTCTCTCTCTCTCTCTCTCTCTCTCTCTCTCTCTCTCTCTCTCTCATATTTAGAATGGTGTGTATTCGTTAATTCCCTCATGAATTTGTTTTGTAACAACCATATTTGTGACCTTGGTATGGGTATAATGCTGTTTTAATATTTGTTTGTAATGTTGCCATCACGCGTTAATTCTGAATTTGACTTCAAAGTTTCACCAATAAGACATGCCGAAGCTCCACTATAACCTAACCACACGATGACTGACCGACCTGCACTCACTCAGACTCTAGTAGGTCCTTCAGGTTTTGACCGACCTGCACGCACTGAAACTCTAGTAGGTCCTTCAGGTTTTGACCGACCTGCGCGCACTGGGACTCCAGTAGGTCCTTCAGGTTTTGTCTGTGATATGAAATGATATACTCAATTTTTGATGATGATGATGATGATGATGATAACTAGTTTAACGTGCCCATATACCACTAGGGTTTCGAACACGCCCATCCCGAGTCCGACCTCCGATAAGATCGGTGGCCCGACTCGGGAGGGAGGGGGTGGGGGGGGGTTGAAAATGGGCAGAAGTTTGAAAATAGCAATTAGTAAAAAAAGTTAATAGAATAAATAAAAATAATAAAAAGGTTACAAGCCAAAAATAAAAAGAATTGACTGCTCGGCCGAATATTTATATAATTTGGAGCATTTTAGAAGGACAGTCCAAAATTAAATAAGAGAAAGAAGAGAGGATCGGACTATTTAATAATATTAAAAAAAAAAAAAAAAAAAGTAATTTCGACATAAAATTTTGAACGCAGATCTAAAAGTTTAAAGTCCGATCGATATGTCCACGCGAGTGGCCTCGTTAAGGCCGTTTGACTACGGCGTGCTGATGAGTGGAGTCGCGGCAAAACGGGGGATGAAGCGCTTCCATTTCTGGTGTTGTAGATGGCTGATGACGCTTCTGTAGTCGTCGCCGAAGAGAGCCTTGATGATCCGATGAATGGTATGGCTATCCATTTCGCTGATGAGGATCGCTTGGCGGTAGCCATCTCTTCGGCGTTGAGTGACGACTAGTCCCGCCTTGCCGGTTGGAGACTTGATGGAATGCAACTCAAAGTCGCTTCCACCAGGGAGGTGATGTAATTCCTCGTCTAGTGCTCCACCCAACAGCGTTGCCTTGTCCTTGGTGTCGCCCTGGATGAACTTGTGGAAGCTGGATCTGATCTTGCCGATCTGTACTTGCCAGACAGCTTCCAAGTCCACAGGAGCCGGAGGTGGTGGTGTCTTGGGTGTTGGAGGAGGCCGGGCCTTGTCTGGTTGGTCGCTCGGCTGAGCGACGGCCTTCCTCTTTCCAGCGGCGACTAATCGGGCCTGTGGTATCGGAGATACCGGCCAGTTCTGCCTAGGCCACGTGACGGTCGGCGATGGAGGGTCGTTGGGTGTCTCACACACCGCAGTGTTGAGAGGATCCGTGTCGTCTGTCGGCGGTTCCCGTGGGGCTGGTCGCGTCGGCTCAGGCTGGGCTGGGAGCGGCGTTGCAGAAGGGACCGCCGCTGGCGGTTGAGCCGCCAGCTTTGGTCTCCCCCCCCCCCCCCCCCCCCCGTGCCGTTCCTGGCGCACTCTTCCTCTTCCTCCATATCCTCTTCTTCGTCGGGGTAAACGCGTCACCATACAATAAGATCACGGAAGCCCCTGACCCAGTGTACGAGACGCGATATTCCAAGAGCTTCCCATAGCTGCGTATAAATCCCCCCCCCCCCCCCCCCCCCCCCCCCCCCCCCCCCCCCCCCCCCCCCTTTGGGGCAAGTCGAGAGTACATCGCGATACAGTAGAGAAGTCCCTCAATTTTTGAAAGATTTTTTTTTTCTGTTATCGATTTCTCTTCTTATAAAGGCAGGCACAGCATGTTGCGTCATAATCAATGAAAGAGAAATAGTGTGAACTAAATTTACCGAAAAATCTATTTAATGACGTTGGCTTAATGAAGAGAAATGCCATTTTTAGCCATTGTGCTTCTCGACCCCGTTCCACGAAGCGATGTTAAGACTAAGATCACTTAAATGCATAACCACCTAAGATCGCTTCGTGGATCGGGGTCCTGACTTAGTTTACGATTATTAAAACTGCCAAGTTATGTTTTGTGAAAATGTTAGGCCTATTATTTCAAATTAGACCAAATACAACGAATGTTTCCGGAAGTCTGTGACCATGTATTGCATGTAGAGTGTGGTTATTCGGCATCTATTGTGATACGACAAAGCACCCCATTTTATATTTATGATCCATATTCATAGCCGTTTGAAGGTTTCTACCCAACATCAGGGTTCATGCTATACAGGCTCACCAGATAACATTTTGAGGTGTTATGTGTCATACAATATAATCTTTCATATTAATAAGAATCAGAACGCGCACTTTACATCCGATGGCTTGTAGGATCGATTCACCTCTGGTAGAAAAACCTGTTAGCTTTCTCGTTCCCTTTGTTTTCTCATTTATTTTAACGGCTAGGGACGGTAGTATTTATATCCGCGGTGTACTCGTATATGTTGACTGAAACACTTGGCCCAATCTGTTACTGTTGTCGTCTATGTGATTAGATTTGGTGGTATGCGCACTAGATCACACCCAAACTGTTGTTTAAGCACGGATATTATCACTGACTTCCTAAACGACACTTATATCATCCCGCGTGGCCAAAACTATGTAATGATTTTAAAAACAACTTTGCATTTGAAGTTTTGATATCTACGTAACTTTCTGCACAGTGTTGTATCATGCATGGTAGCAGGATACATATACAACTGATCGACCTATCTACGACGAACAGGAACAGAACTGAACAGAACTGTATTCACTCAGAACACTAAACGGTGTTACACTGAGGTGTTTACAGACATATATATACAATCCAATACAAATACGAGGACATGTTCTTCCAGCAAAGTTTTTTTTTATGATCAGGTGGGCTGGACGTAGCCAAGGGGTAAAGCGCTCGAATGATTCGCGGTCGGTCTGGGATCGATCCCCGTCGGTGGACCCATTGAGCTATGTCTCGCTTCAGCCAGTGCACCACGACAGGTATATTAAAGGCATGTGGTATGTGCTATCTTGTCTGTCGTATGGTGCTTATAAAAGATCCCTTGCTACTAATTGATAATTTTGTAGCAGGTTTCCTCTCTAAGACTATATGTCAAAATTATAAAATGTTTGACATCCAATAGCCGTGAATTGATAAATTCATGTGCTCTAGTGGTGTCGTTGATCAAAACAAACTTTAACTTTATGACCAGGTAGCCTATCTGATACCCAATAGCTGATGTGTATTTTTGAGCTGTGTTGTTATTAAACATTCATTCATTCATTCATTCAGGTAGTCTTTAAACGCATTAACGAATCCACAGAAAGGGTATACTTGTTTAAAATAGCACACTACAGGCAAATGGTTGCTATACAAAATGTCCTTAATAGCTAGATGGTGTGTATATATATAATACCCTGGCTCCACAGTGGTTGGGCTATTGGCTGAGATAGAGAAAGAATGATACGGTATATTAAATGTTAGCGCGATCGAAATAAACCCTTGTCAGTCTTACCCAAATCCGATTTGCTTTTATTTGGCTCTTTTGTCCGTTCACTTGGCGTGTTGTCGGCAATTCTCCTGCTGTTATATCGATAACAAACCTCGCTATTGAACAACTCGACCACTCAAACAACGATATTAATGGCCTTTCAATACTTTTCTCTCGTACCCAGACCCAAGTACGCGCTCAGATATTTCTCCTTTTTGTTCAAACAGTTTTAGGTGCATTGGAAATTGTATCACTGGTCGTTGGTGTGTTTTTTAATATCGTGTCATCTGGACAACAAGCCGTGTGTTAGAGCTGGGATTACCTACCAACAGCGAAATAGAACGAAAGAGTTCCTATATGGGAATTAAGTGAATATTTGTTTCTTGGCTATTAGTGTTCACGACTGAATACGAACCAATTAGACCACATAGAAAAATATGGTAAGTATATACGTCACCTGTTATTGTTTTATACAACATGGTATGACTAAATTAATTAATGTGAAAACCAAATTGAGGATGTTAGAATACAGTACAATATTGAAAATGTAAATATGAAAATCCAGTTAAATTAATAATTAGTCATTGAACAATTTGACTACAAAGAGAAACATGGTAGGTATGTCGCCTGTTATTATTTTATGCAAAATGGTATGACTAAATTACTTAATGGACTGGCCTCGGTGGCGTCGTGGTTAGACCATCGGTCTACAGGCTGGTAGGTACTGGGTTCGGATACCAGTCGAGGCATGGGATTTTTAATCCAGATACCGACTCCAAATCCTGAGTGAGTGCTCCGCAAGGCTCAATGGGTAGGTGTTCCATAACTGGTTCAACAAAGGCCATGGTTTGTGCTATCCTGCCTGTGGGAAGCGCAAATAAAAGATCCCTTGCTGCCTGTCGTAAAAGAGTAGCCTATGTGGCGACAGCGGGTTTCCTCTAAAAAAAACACAGTGTCAGAATGACCATATGTCTGACGTCCAATAGCCGATGACACGGTAAAAAAATCAATGTGCTCTAGTGGGCTCGTTAAATAAAACAAACTTTACTTTACTTAAGTTAAATTACTTAATGTGAAAAGCAAATTAAGGATGTTAGTTTACATAATATATGCAGTACAACATTAACATGAACATTTATTTGAATTAAAAAGTAATCATTGGCAAATTAAGAAAAAAAACTACACTAGCATTATTTATTTTTATGGAGGGTAAAGAAAACCAAGTTGAAGACTTCTTACTTGTGAAGTTTAATACATTGAATATGTAAGAGAAACAACAATGTAATTTGTAATCAAGGTGCAATGAACAGGTTATCCACCTGGTCAGTTTGAGATCGATCCCGTCGCCCAATGGATTATTTCTCGTTCCACCCAGTGGACCAGAAAGAAGTGTTTTATTTAACGACGCACTCAACACATTTTATTTACGGTTATATGGCGTCAGACATATGGTTAAGGACCACACAGATTTTGAGAGGAAACCCGCTGTCGCCACTACATGGGCTACTCTTCCGATTGGCAGCAAGGGATCTTTTATTTGCGCTTCCCACAGGCAGGATAGCACAAACCATGGCCTTTGTTGAACCAGTTATGGATCACTGGTCGGTGCAAGTGGTTTACACCTACCCATTGAGCCTTGCGGAGCACTCACTCAGGGTTTGGAGTCGGTATCTGGATTAAAAATCCCATGCCTCGACTGGGATACGAACCCAGAACCTACCAGCCTGTAGACCGATGGCCTGCCACGACGCCACCGAGGCCGGTGCCAGTGGACCACGACTAGTATATCAAAGGCCGTGGTATGTACTATTCTGTCTGTGGGATAGTGCATATAAAGGATCCTTTGCTACTAATGGACAAATGTAGCGGGTTTCCTCTCTAAGACTATATGTCAAAATGACCAAATATTTTACATCCAATATCCGATGATTAATAAATCAATGTGCTCTAGTGGTGTCGTTAAACAAAACAAACTTCTTTTTTGTTGTAGGGAGATTTAGATTCAGTCTGTTATTTGTACAATCTACTTCATGTATTAAAATGGTGGGTTGTGTTTTATGTATGTTTTTTTATTTTTTTATTTTGTTTGTTTGGGGCTTTTTTTTAGGAGGGAGGTAAATTCTTTTTAACATACTCCCCATGGTATTTAAAAGTGTTAACTACCAATGCCTAATATTAAAACTGTCAGACTGATAATATTATTATAAGACTTGTTTGTTGTAGCGCTAAGGTTACTGGAGGCATGTCTTCCGGATCCGACACATTCGCGGCATTCAGTCCGTATCGATTATCCCATTGGTCGCGTCGCTCTCCAGGTGACAGTGATTGCTGCCAACTCTAGAACCAAGAATTACGGATACTTAACTCTATCAATCGCCTGGCTTGGACACAACTCTCTGGCGAGGTCAGATGTAGCGCCCACGACAGGCGTGATTGAATAGTGTTTTATGATGGGAACACGCCAACAAATATATCCTAACCACACGACTTTCGATCAGTCAATTAGTGGGTTGGAACATTTTTTTAATACCGCAGAATCGATTCACCCATCCATCACATCCTCTCTACCCTTGTCCTCAGTAAATCCGTTGGATATTTTTTCCTTCGTTTTTTTTTCGTTTTTTTTTTTCTTTTCCAGTTGTCCACATTTCATATAAAAAGGGCGGAATTTAGCTCAGTCGGTTGAGTGCTCGCATGAGATGCTTACGTCACAGGATGGAACTACCTCGATGAATCCATTCAACTGATTGCTTTGTTTTTCGTTCTAATCAGTGCACCATAACTGGTCAAAAGCCGTGGTATGTGCTTTCCTGTCTGTGGGAAAGTGCATTTAAAAGATCCCTTGCTGCTAATGTAAAAATGTAGCGGGTTTTCTCTGATGATTACGAGTCAGAATTACCAAATGTTTGACATCCGATAGCCGATGATTAATTAATCAATGTGCTCTAGTGGTGTAGTTAAACAAAACAAACTTTTAACTTTCATATAAAAGGTCATATATGTATTGTCCTGTCGGACATTGTCTATAAAGCAGATCTTGCTGCCAAACGTTTAAAATTTGTTTTGTTTAACGACACCACTGGAGCACATTGATTTATTAATCAATGGCTATTGGATGTCAAACACTTGGACACTGTGACACGTAGTCAGGGGAAACCCGATACATATTCCCTTTAGCAGCACGGGATCTTTTATATACATTTTCCTACAGACAGGACAGTACTGAACTCGGTCTTTGATATACCAGTCGTGGAGCACCGACTGGGCCGGAGGATAGAGGGGGGTTACAGCATAGGTTCAGCGAGGGGATTCGATCCTTCAACCAAAGTACTTCAGGCCAGTGCTCTACCAACTGTGTTAGATCCCGTCTTGCTGCTAATAGAAACGAGAGGAATAAATATGCCATCGAAGCGAATTTCTTCTCTCATAATCTAGATCCTATATTACATTTGCCTTACGAGTTAAACAACAGAAGCTACTACCTAAGTAACATACTGGGATATTACTACAGTACGTAACATACTTCTTGCTAGTAGTACGACTGAAAATTTGCTGAGCCACATAAGCTACTCTTACCGAATAGCAGTAAGGGATTATTATTATTTATTTTATTTATTTATTTATTTTGCTTTTCCATAGACAAGACAGCATATTCCACGATTTTTTTTATGTAGCAGCCGTTGGGCACTGGTTGGAACGGGTGAAAAAATGCATGAGTCCACCAGTAGGTATCGATCCTAGGACCATACGTATGTCTTTATTTTATTGCTTTATAATCAATTTAAAATTCAAACAGATCCCGTAGGAATGACAAATTGCATACATGTATATACTGAACAGCAAAACAAATTCGAATATAACTTTTAGCTGTAACATTAAGTTTAGTTTTTAAGAAGTGATTAACATATATTGAGATTCAGGATAATTACAGGTTATTATAGTTTTTATCATTTTATAAAATGCAGCATTTATAATCAATATAATAAATTACAAACTGATAGTAACCATGTTCATCATATTTCGATTTTACCTCCTCACATGTTAACTTCTGAAGAGTTTTAACCTGCAGTGCACAAGGGTACAAATTTCTAACACATGTACAGTACAAACGTGAATGGCACTTAACCTTTTACACTGTGGGTATGATTTGTGATTACATGACCAAGCAAACAATGGCGAACACAATAGAAGTCGGTGTATTCTTTTATAATCTCCTTTGGTCTCGAACAAACTCTATTCCTAAACCAGTTCATGCTTCAACGAATTTAAAAAAAAAAAAATTCTATTTTCACACGCCGAACGAATTGTCAGTTTATGTCCCGGTTACCATTTACCACGGTACGCTACTCCAACCATGAATATTAATACAATATCCCAATACATGATCATTTTATATTTGCACACAGATGTTTGGTGTGTGTTATTAGTATTAGCGATCACTGTTTTGCCTACATGAGAGATCAAAACAGCCGCGGGAAACATTAAACTACAATGAGGTTGTAATTTGGCTTCGCCTGTGTATGTGTATCGGGCGATGATATTCCTTTATTAAATGATAAGCGGTACATATGTATAGGTAACAAAGCGTACGTTTGATGGCGTAGCATTGCTCGGTCTCCCGTTTCTAGGGGAGTTTTATCACCCGGGCGCAGTGTTTGCCGTCTACCGATTTATGATCTCTCGCCGGCATGGATAAAACCAATATAGCCAGTACATACACACGATATTTCACCACTGAATCCATTTCAGTATTTGCTACTGTTGTGAATCAAGGTGAGTGGGCAATCAAATGTTATGGTTTGTAAATATTGGTTTTGGTTTTTGTTAATGAAAAGGAAACAAGTCATTTCCGACAGGTATAAAAGATAAAATGTTCGGTCATTGAGTCCGGTAGTGTCCTTTTTTCGTGTTCATCCATGTATGTCTTTATACTGTCCGTGTATATCCAGCAATGTATTTATTCTGTCCGTATATATCCATCAATGTCTTTATACTGTCCGTGTATATCCAGCAATGTCTTTACACTGTCCATGTGTATCCATAAATGTCTTTATACTGTCCGTGTTCATCCATATATGTCTTTATACTGTCCGTGTATATCCAGCAATGTATTTATTCTGTCCGTGTATATCCATCAATGTCTTTATACTGTCCGTGTATATCCAGCAATGTCTTTACACTGTCCCTGTGTATCCATCAATGTCTTTATACTGTCCGTGTATATCCATCAATGTCTTTATACTGTCCGTGTATATACATCTGTCTTTATACTGTCCGTGTATATCCATCTATGTCTTTATACTGTCCGTATATATCCATCTATGTCTTTATACTGTCCGTGTATATCCAGCAATGTATTTATTCTGTCCGGTTAAACGGAGTCGAGTGGGCAATCGAATGTTATGGTTTGTAAATATTGGTTTTGGTTTCTGTTATTTAAAAGAAAACAAGGTTTAGCGTCTTTATTTATCAGTGTCAGTATCTGTATATCCGTCGATATATTTATTCTGTAGGTGTATATCCATCAATGCCTTTATTCTGTCCGTGTATATCCTTCAATGTCTTTATTCTGTTCGTGTGTATCCATCAGTGCCTTTATTCTGTCCGTGTATAATGGTGTGTATATTAAGTTATTCTATGCCATTTAATTAAATTAATCTAATAATAACACTTATGTTGTTTTTTAAACAAAGATCTAAATTTGATACAAAATAGAAGGTCCTTTAATATTATATCAAATGGTTCAACCTAAATCAAACTATTTCACAACAATAAAACATCAGTCAATGTATATTTGACAATCTGTGATTAATTTAATAACTTCACCTGGGACCTAAACTTGAAAACTGGAAAGCTCCTTTAATATTCTATAACAGGATATAACTACATCAAACGTATTTCACAATAATAAATCATCAATCATTATCTTTGACAATCTGAATGACTAACACAGTTTAATGAGTGTACAGCGTTCATTCATTTTCATTTTTTAAGTAATGAAACACGACATCACATCTCTTTGGTTTAAACAGTATTCAGTTTCCACCAGTTATGTTAATGGATGAGATAGGTCAACAATCCTATTACGTTTCTTGGACTGCCGCTCCGCTGAACGAAAAAAATTCTATTTCTATTGTCCGCAGTCCTACACAAGATTTCCGCGCCGCGTTCTTAAGCATGTAGCTTAAATATTTAATAAGGCAACTATTGACAGAAAAACTTAACCTTAGATTAAAGCATGATATTTATTGTGTGGGGAAAAAAGGTAGTTATTCATATCCACGAATATACGACATGGACACGCTGCGGTGAAAATATCCCAGGTAACACAAACGAGTGCATTGGAGTAAGAGCTTACCTGGGGAATACATTTTTTATATACTTCATATATCAGAGCAAAATCAGGTAGTACGGTAGTCAAGGTTTCACTTTCATTATTTAGTTATTCGTGTCCTTCGATTTCCATTTAGTTTTTTTAGTAGTTTTATTTCATATGTGACTTTAGTAAATTGCTACTCTGGATCTGTACGGAAATTTGATTTGCGTTATATGTGCAATTTGTATATCAAAGGTCATGGTATGTGCTATCCTGTCTGTGGGAATGTGCATATAAAACAAAACAACTTTGATACTAATCGGCAAGTAAACTTGTGTGACGACAGCGGGTTTCTCATTTCATTCTTTACACCACGTGTCGAAGTTTGAAATGTGCTTAGGTGTCAGTAATCAATCATTTAGTTATCTTGTATCGCGTTAAAATCCGAACTCTTCACTCTACTGAAGTCAACAACAAAACAAAACAAAGATATACGTTTACAACTATAACATTACTTTTGAATGTATAGTAAAGTAAAATTGTTATGCAAATTTCACATTTAAAAACTTTAAGTTAAGCACGCCTGTTGTGGACCTACCCGCCATGTACTCCTGTTAGTCCTGTGTATATATATCGTTACCAGTGGTGCACTGTTTAGAAAATCGTTTATTATGTAAACTATTTTAACCACGTATTATTCAATTAAAACCTTGGTTTAACTGGCGCTCATACCGATGTGTAATACCACACACTATAGTTCGGTAACCACGACCCAGAAGTTGAAGAACTGATATTTTTGTCGCTGTCTGGCGCGTTTTTTTCTTCGGGGGGTTGTTGTTTTTTTGTTGGGGTTTTTATTCTCTTTTTTTTCTCTTTTTTGTTTTGCTAAATAATCTGCAATTGTTGTGTATGTTTGTACTTCAGTGGCGGATCCAGAAAATCCAGACCTTTTTATTAGTTGTTCCTCGGGTTTTCCAATGTGAAACATTAAATATATATATATATATATATATATATATATATATATATATGTTTGTGTATGTGTGTATGTATGTATGTATGTATGTATGTATGTCTCTCTCTCTCTCTCTCTCTCTCTCTCTCTCTCTCTCTCTCTCTCTCTCTATATATATATATATATATATATATATATATATATATATATATATATATATATATATATATATATGTGTGTGTGTGTCTGTATATATATATATATATATATATATATATATATATATATGTGTGTGTGTGTGTGTGTGTGTGTGTGTGTATATATACATGTATATAACTGTCCCAAAATTCAGTGGCCCCGGGCCGTTGGCCCCCCCCCCCCCCCACCCCCTTAGATCCGCCACTGTACTGTATCTTTGTTTTGTGGTTCGGTGCTGTTATTGCTCGGTGAGCGCCATTTTAAAAAAAAGACAAAAAAACAACAACAAATCTCAACAACCTATACATTAATGTCGTCGCATGGCGTCCGTACGTCCCAGAGTAACCAATATTAACTATTTATCCCACGCACTAATCTACATGTTACTCAAACATGGCGGCATGTTAATCAAATGCTGGCATAAAATCAATGCCTGTAAACATATAGACTCGAGTGATTTCTTCACACAGCCGATATTTCTCTTACACGAACCTGGGATAAAAGGTGAACTCGTGTGACAATTGCTTCGAAACAGGTAATATATCTTGTTACAAGTGCACTGTTTTCTCCGCTTAGTGTTATCTCATTACATATTGTAATGTGGGTTGTGTGTGTGTGGGGGGGGGGGGGGGGGGGGGGGGTAAATATTTACTCAGGAAATTTTAAAGGCATATTGTCACAGGCCACTGACCTGTTTGAAAGTATTATCTAAAATATACATGTGATTTGTCTCTAGAAGTATTTTATTCAACCATCTATACAACCACCATATCCCACTTAGTAATGATATTTTGTGAAAATACTTGAATTATAGGAACGGTCCATAATTCAAAAACGAAAATTGCCAAGAGGACTGACATGGATTTGCTTCCATCGTGGTTCAGTTTGAGTGATACAATAGCGACGTTTGGTATCCCAAATCAATGTAATTTTCTTCATGTATTATCAATTTGTTTTAGAATAAGATTGTTAAATCCGTAATAATATGCCTTTAATACTACCTGTACCAATGACGAATGTTTATTTAACACAAACTCAAGCACATTTTAAATTGCTACTATTTAATGTCTAACAGGCTAGGTGTATCTCAGTCGTTAGAGCGCTTGCCGTAAGTACTTGGATCGTAGGACCAAAGCCCCTCGGTGCACTTTCATTGCGTTTTTCAAGTTGTAACCAGTGCCGTAGGACTGGTATATCAAATACCGTGGTATGTGCTGTCCTGTCTCTGGGAAAAGAACATATAAATGATCCCTTGTAGCTAATGGAAAAATGTAGCTGATTTTCTCTAATACTATAAATCAGAAGTATCAAATGTTCGACATTCAAATCAATATACTCCAGTGGTGTCGTTAAACAAAACAAACTTGAATGTTTGGTATCTAACACAATTATTTCGACAATGGGTCTAAACAAAGAGTCAGGTGTCACTGCTTCGTTCCCATGTTACTTTTAAGGTTTCAACAAATAATGCCATATATTGACAATTTAAATATGCATTTACAAGCAGTTATTCACATCATCACTTAAACAATAAAACATGTTATGTGTATCAGACACACTGGCACCCATAACTCCCTCTAATCACATCTCCAAACGTCTTCTAAACCGCCTCAAAATTTACAAGCAGTTATTTACATCATCACTTAAACAATAAAACATGTTATGTGCATCAGACACACTGGCACCCATAACTCCCTCTAATCACATCTCCAGACGTCTTCTAAACCGCCTCAAAATTTACAAGCAGATATTTACATCATCACTTAAACAATAAAACATGTTATGTGCATCAGACACACTGGCACCCATAACTCCCTCTAATCACATCTCCAGACGTCTTCTAAACCGCCTCAAAATTTCATTTTCTATGGAAGGAAGATACCTTCAAACCACCCCTAATTGCACCCCCTTTCAAGATCTCCTGGACACGTCCCCGAGTGTGGCTGAAAAATGTTCTGTCTTGGCCTAATCGCATTGTGTGTATATGTACGTCAGTGATTGTTAATCCCGCAAGTGAAGCACGAGTAGGCTAAACGTACTTACGTATGCGTGGTAAAGATATGCATGGCTTTGTTGACAAGTCGTGGGTCTCAGCCAACTAGATTTGTTGCAGTCTAACTATACGATATTGCAGAACAAATATACGTTTAATACATGTTATGTGCCGTGTTTCGACAACCCTGTAATGTAAGTATTATTGTTGTAGTGCCTGGTATAGAATATAGTATTTAAAAGGTAAATAAATATGCGTGTTTTTTCCTGGGTTTTTTCAATGTAATATAAGTATTAGTAATACTGTAGTTAACGTTTATTTCGAGCATTTAAAGGGTAAGTATAATTGTGCTTTTCTCCATTTCTTTTTATTGTAGCTACGATGAGTTGCACATACATTTTTGTGGAATTGGTTAAAATGTAAAATCCTGTTTGTACTACTACTAACATTTTATCATGACAAGAAACATGTTGGATACTAGTATACAGACATTGCTATTCTAAACAAGACTATGTATTTATTATGTAACTTTAGTTGCTATAAATATTTTATTAAAGTACTGTCGGAAATAGAATACAAATGATTTTCGTCGATTATTTCTTTCATATTAAACTGACAAGTAAATATTTTGTAAATACCCATTTAATGATACTTTACCTAATTTAGCATTTACTTGTTTGGGCTCTCATTGATGTACAAGGTGGTGTTTACTCTTGAAATTAAACTAAATATGTAAGTAAACAGGTGATTTGTGACCTTTATTGGAAAAGACTATAACACATTTTGATCGATATGTGTCAATTTCATTTACCCTTAAACAAACTTTTAATTTAAAACTGCAAGTTAACTGATTATTTTGAATTGCAGCATAAATTATTAATTATGACAAGTATATTTATTGAATATAAATTCAATGCAAGTACATTAGAAATTTACACAATCTTGCAACAATTTAAAGGTGCTGTATAATGCGATCTGTGATAAAGATTCTCCAATAAAAAAAAGTATTTTCTACCAGTAGATAAAATTATTTCCTATAATCATTTATGGGCATATTGTTAAAGGTGTCTTCTTTAAATGTTAAATCAAAAGTTAATTTAAAAAAAAGAAAAAAAAAAGATTTGCAATAGCTGTCATTGTGCAACATTGAGATAGCACCTTTAATATCGATATAATGGATCTTTATAATGGTTCTTGACAGTTTTGCTCAAACGTTACTTATAAATGACTACAAATATTTAGTTTTGGAGAGGGATAGGAGCAAACCATCATCAGAAACAGTCCCTCACATATTGTAACAGCAATGAAATTGACACATGTTGACAAAAATTGTTATAGTCTGTTCCAATTAAGTCCACAAATCACTTGTTTACTGACATTTTTCTTTTCATTTCAAGAGTAAACACCACCTTGAACATCAATGAGCGCCCAAACAAGTAAATGCTAAATTATGTAGACTATCATTAAATAGATATTTACAAAATATTTACTTATCTGTTTAATATGTAAGAAATAATCGACGAAAATCATTTTTATTCTATTTCCGACAGCACTTTAGTCAAAAATATCTTAAAATGGTAGCAAACTCAGGACAGTCTCTTCGACAGTTAACAAAACGTGTCACTGACAATAAATTAGAAAACATTTACATTTCAAGGTTATCGTTAATCTAATCTAGATCAACGTATTTTCTTTTCAGATCACCACAAACGCAAGGAGATGATTGGTGGAAATACCAGGAGTGAATTCGCGTTCAGGAAAATGTCGTCTGCTTTTGTGAACTAGAATGTCAAAAGGTCATGTGCGACAAGCGACCTTTGATACTGCTCCAGCCGACTCTGTATCTGGATCCAGTATCAAGCGAGGAGGAATCGAATTCCCCGTCGTTGATTCCGCTTCCTCGCGGCGCTCAAAGAGTCCCCAGAAGCCTCCAAGTAACAAAAGCAAGCTCCTGAACAGGTTGAACCGTAAAGGCGAGACTAACGGCTTGTTAAATGGTGCAAACGAAACAAAAGGAAATGGCGACGATTCCAATAATGACGATTCGTATATGCCAAAGTTGTCTAATTCGATGTCAAAGAAAATTAAGGCTGATGAAAGCAAGAGAAGACGATCGCCGAGTCCGTTAAGGAAGCGGTTTCGGAATGAAGAGAAAATCCATCCGTCGGGGCACACCGACAACAAGACTGTTAAAGCCGATGCCGGGCCTCGAATTGGCGTCGCCTCACACATTGAGACGGTTCCGATCGAATCAGGAACTCATGTTGAAACCAGTCCGCCGCCAAGAAGTCACTTCGTGCCATCACTTGCGCTCGCGAAAAAGATCCAGAAAGAAAAAGAATCGCACGCCACTCTCAAACCTCAGATAATTTTAGACCACACAGGCCAGTCTGAAAAGAAAACGTCCAAATCTAAACGAGGTCACGTGTCGCCCACGCCTTCCAGGTATGAGGAGATCCCTCTACCGTCCCGAGAGAGACAGAAGAAGGTGTCGGAAACTAGATCCGACATTGTCGTGCCATCATTTAAAAGTCAAGGAGTTTCTAAAGTGCCTTTGGATTCAGAAAGCGTTAATGTGGTACCAGATAATGATTCCAGCAAAACACTGTTGGAAAATGGCATTGAGCCACGTAGTGATAACTATATCGCCAATAACATTAGCGAATCTCCTCCAATGCAACGAACACAAGCGGGAAGGGACAGCATGGACACTTTTGAAAATGTACGTTTAGAAAGAGATGGACTTATACGAGCAGAGAATGCATATAAAACCAGAATACGTCAGTTGGAAGAGGAAGCAAAGGGATTTCTTAAAGACATTGATAATTTATCAGAAGAAAACAGAATGCTCAGAGACCAACCAAGTAACTATTCCTCGGTACGAGCAACTAGGACGAGTAGTGAAAATAGGGATTTGTTGGAACGGAATCGAAACCTGGAAATTGAAAACCAGAGTGTGTGGACAGAAAACCAACAGCTCAAATCAACTAATGAGGATTACGAAAAAAAGATTAAGACTGTTCAAAAAGAAAATGATTCCATTATGAAAAAGTTGAAAGATATAGAGTCAAAAGGTGCTGCAAAACAAAAGGGATTAGAAGAGGAAACAGCAAAAATTGAAAGTGAAATGCAAAATTTGCGTTCTGCAAATATAGAATTGGAAAAGAAAGTGAATTCTCTCAAGGCTGAAAATAATGCATTAAATACATCTTTCGAACAAAAGACATTGGAAAATGATAATTTGCTCAAGACAATACAGTCTGATAGCAACTTGAAAGATGTTTTAAAGAAAGTACAAGAAGAATTAACACAGGTTCAATTAACAAATGAGAAAATTGTGAAGGAGATTGATGAGTTAAAAAAGAAAAATGTGAACTTACAGAAAGAGAAAAGCCAAGTTGAAAAGATAATTATCGACAAAGACAAACAGCTTTCTGAAAAGGATGAACTACTAAGTGAGAAAGAAAAGCAACTGAATGACCAAACGAACTCGCATAGAGACAAAATAAGTGAAAAAGACAATGAAATCAAAATTACTAAAGACAGCCTAAACAAAAAGAAAGTCTCAATAGTGGAATTACAGCAACAAATAACATCATTAAAAAATGACATCCAAAAGTTAAAAACCGATAATGAAGACTTGAGAAAAATTGATAATGATATCGATGAGCTGAACAACAAAATAAAAAGCCTAACAGACGATTTGGGTAAACGAACAGAAGTCAACAAAAAACTCAGACGCGAAAAGTCGGAATTTAGGATAGAAATAGAAAGCTTGAAAAAGGAATTAGAACTGGCGAACTCGGCAAATGCATCCGAAACAAAACATCTAAAACAGTTACTGCAGAAAGAATCCGAAAACACTGAACAGCTAAAAACCACTGTAAAAGATAAACAGGGTGAGATTTCCAGATTGGAAACTCAGCTGTTTGAAATCAATATGAAAGTTGACTCCCAGAATGAAAAGATGCGAGAAATCCAGCGTGAAAAGAATGACATGGAGGTAAAAGTGAGCCAAGCCGCCGAACTCGAAATCAGCAACAAGAATCTCCTGGAGGAAAATCGCAGACTGCGTCAGCTGTTAGTTGAGCGAAACATCGAAGTGACCAACAAGAAGACGGAAAAGCACGTCCTCACATCGAGGCTGGAGAATCTGGAACGGAAGCAGAAAGATTCTGAAATCAAAGTTAAACAGCTGCAAGGATGGGTTAGTGGCGCACTCGACGCGAACGACAACCCAATAGTTATAGTCACAACTTCTCCCCAGCCTCGGACTAGCAACGAAAAATCTCCGCGCAGTCTGCCCTTGAATAGAAAGAAAATGCAGCAAGGTATACTGAGGGAAGAGTCTAACAAGGCCGCGAGTTATGAGGACATTAGGCAGTCTGTGCCCGTGGAGAGTCCGAAACAATCTCCAAGTCTGCCCTCCATCACAGACGAGAGTCTGCAGACGACAATTAGACCCAGTTATTATCAACTTTACAAACATAGGCTAAGGCTGGTCAACGACAGAAGGTAGCCACACGTCCTTAGTATATATGATGGCGAAGCGATTTCGTTGGATGTGCATGGTAATAAGATGTCATTTGCTTGCTATGCAAGGATACGTAATGTATTTTCTAAAATGTATTTGGTAAAAAAATTATTGGCAGGATTCATTCATTTAATATAATATTTGTGACAATAATTTATTTAAGGTGCGTGCAAACAAAGCCACATTTATTATATCTGCTTGGCAGATAGTCATTTTCTAAAAGTGGACAGTATTTTTCATTTTATAAACTACCGTTTATCAGTTGTATTCTAACTTACATAAAATATTCACAAAGAATGAATTCGAATCTTCTACTCAAAATGCAAACATGATCTTGATTACTGTATGTGATGTCACGTTGACATAGATTACGATAATTCAGCAGATGTTTATATCTGGAAAAACAAACAGAAAGGATTACAAAAACAGCAGAAATAATTAATATTGTACGCGTCGTTACATACTATAACTCGCCGTCACCAAACCTTGATATATCTGTGAAACTATGAACCAAAGAGGTAGATTTCTAAGAGTTGCCAATCTACATCAAAGAAACTAAAAGTATTCACATTTTGGGAGTGAATTCAAGTATGTAATGTGTTATAATTACGGATCAAAGATATTGTTTGTGTTATAAGTTATAAACGAAAGTAATGTACCACATAGATATCGCTTTTACCTTCTATAATTCATTCGGCAGTCCGATGGATAGGGACAGTATGATCAATTTAATGATCAATTATGCAAAAGAGAACACTTAAACGCTCTGTATACTCTCTCTCTCTCTCTCTCTCTCTCTCTCTCTCTCTCTCTCTCTCTCTCTCTCTCTCTCTCTCTCTCTACGCTTATCACCCATTATCTGATCACACATTCCATGAATACTTTTTTTATTTTCTGATATACATGTGTATCATCATTTTGTGCCTTCAACATTCATTAAAGTTTTCGGAAATGGGTATTTCGCAGAACACAAACTATACAATTACAAAAACTGTTGACACTATAGGTATTCGACATCGGTTATTGTTGTTTAATATTTATTGACTGATATTTTGTTTTTAATTCGCTTTTTCAAGTCAAGTTCATTCCTTGTTGATCTCAGTGTTCACTAATTTATTGTGCATCATTTGAAATACACATTATGTATTTATGTCATGATCTCGTTTTTTATCACTGACAAAGAGAATAAAATCAGCAAGTATTTAATTACACTCCAGTACATTTTAAATCTTTAAATTTATGTATGGATATTTTTACACTAACGAGAGCGTAACCCTTCTAAAGTCAGATACACCTACCATTTAGCAGTATTTATGACATTATCCGAGAAAAGTGGTAGAGCGTTTGCCTGATGTGCGATCGGTCTAGGATCGAACCCCATCGGTGGACCTATTGGACTATTTCTTGTTCCAACCAGCGCTCAACGACTAGTAAATAAAAGGTCGTTGAACGTGATATCCTGTCTGTGGGATGATGCATATAAAAGATCCCTTGCAACCAATAGAAAAATGTAGCGGGTTTCCTCACTAAGACTACTAGTATATATCAAAATTACCAAATAGCCGATGATTAATAAATCATCTTGTGGTGTTAAGCAAAACATACTTTATTTTTATTCCCAAAACGCATAGCCGATCAAGAATCTATGCATATCTCACTCATTCTCCCACAACAAACATAAGTTGACTGTATACATTCGGTAAACACTATACTGTTTTAGTTCGAGGGGAAGGATGTGCATCCATGCACCTCCACCTGTGATCCGCCCTGAAACGTTTGTTACTAGGATTACTATTTCTGTTTTGACCTACAACTGCATTAGGTTGGAAGTAATGCAAGATTGATAATTGGCTTACCTCGCAGTCACCTTGAACACCTTTCACATAGATAGACCGAAATAATGGGTGGGAAACGGGGGTGTAAGATTACTCTGTAACTATAGGCTTAACCTGTCGTAGAATAAGGCTCTCAGTAATGCAAATCCACATAAATTCCAGTTATGCAAGGCTTACGGTGTTCCGAAAGTAGGCATCTACGTCCAACATTGTAAAACATGCATTATACACGTGGTTTCGCTGTCAACTTGTGCCGCACAACAGGTATGCCAAAGGTTGTGGAATGTACTGTCCTGTCTATTGGAAAGTTCATATATAGGATCTCTTGCTGGGTTTTCTCGAATACTATGTTAGAATTGTCAAATTTCTATACCTAATAGCCGATGATTAATCAATGTGTTCTAGTTCTAAACGTCATTAAACAAATGAAACGTAACTTTGTGCGCGTGGCTAATTAAACTACGGTACCAGTGTGTATAATATACAGTGAGTGACATATAGGTAGTATATTTACACCTGATGGATGTTACTATACTACTGTTTACATATGTATCTTGATGCTGGTAAACAAATTCGTAACATATGTAGTGTCGGTGGGGTTTTCTTCTCTTTAACGCGTTAGACCACGTGTCAAAACTTCCCTTTGGTTCAGGGGTCTAATTTATAACGTTCGTTTAAGCTCTGTTATGCAACATGCATATATTTGCACGTGCTTTGCATTGTACTGCAAGAGTTCCAGCTTTTGCTCCGCAACTGGTGTTACAAGAAAGAAAGAAAGAAAGAAAGAAATGTTTAATTTAACGACATACGGTTATATGGCGTCAGACATATGGTTAAGGACCACACAGATACTGAGAGAGGAAACCCGCTGTCGCCACTACATGGGCTACTCTTTTCGATTAGCAGCAAGGGATCTTTTATATACATCATCCCACAGACAGGGTAGTACATACCACGGCCTTTGATATACCAGTCGTGGTGCACTGGCAGGAACGAGAAATAGCCCAATGGGCCCACCGATGGGGATCGATCCCACACCGACCGCGCATCGAGCGAGCGCTGTACCACTGGGCTACGTCTCGCCCCTTGGTGTTAAAAAGGCCGTGGTATGTACTATCCTGTATGTGGGATGCTGCATTTAAAAGACCCCTTGCTGCCAACCTGAAGGAGTATTCCATTTGGTGACAGCAGCTGGTTTTCTTTCTCATTATCTGTGTGGCCCTAAATCATATGTCGGACGCCATATAACCGTAATTAAAATATGTTGAGTGCGTCCTTAAATAAAACATTCCTTTCTTTCTTTCTTGTAAAATTGCGAGAGTTCAGTGAATTAGAACCCAGACCTGTAGTTTCGTATTTCAGGGTCAAACTGAATTTGACATTTAACCACTATGTACTAATACGCCCGTTAAGATCGTTTGACACGGCAGGTAGGATAATGGAGACCCTGCTGAGAAATTGCACTACACGGTTATTGATTCCAGGAGAACGTAATTGCACGTCAACCAGCAGGCAATTATCGATAAACAGGATTATTTGGGAGATTTTTTTTTATCCTGTATCCATGCCGCGTATTATCAAGATATAACGGAACAATCGGCGTCGATCAACACCGGTTATAATTATTGTTACCTGACCCGCCTTTCATCAAGATGTCACGACACCATTCAATCGTGCTGGAACGTTTGATCAAAATGTTAGTATTAAATATGTATATATATGTATATATATATATATATATATATATATATATATAAAGTGAATTGGAAAAAGAGAATTCAACACAAAGTCAACCCTCTTATTTTAATTATTATTAATTTTTTATATTATTATTTTTGAACATTTACTGATCTGCTTTAAAATATAAAATATATTTTTCATGAAATTACAAATTAATGTTTACAAAATGAATGAATGAATGAATGAATGAATGTTTAACGATACACCAGCACAAATATACAAATCGGCTATTGGGTCACTGTCAACCGAAGGTAAGTATACGAATATGATTTATATTAATTATGTAAAACCACAGTATAAAGAGTCCTTCCCTTATTGATATTGGTAAGTAGTAATCGTCGACTACCCACTGGTCGCGAGTTACTGTGTCTAAAATACACATGCTTTCCTAAATCAGATGCCACAGAGCTTTAGTTTGATTATTCTCGAGTCCAGTCATGACATTAAACTTACATGTTATTAACCAGTACTAACGCTAATCTGAGAAACCCGACCCACTTATGCGAAACGAACCTGCGCTGTACTTTCTTGTAGTAACGTACAGCAAAGTGTGTGTCAACGTGAAACATGTGGTTAATAACATGTAAGTTTAATGTCATGAGTGGACTCGAGAATAATCAAACTAAAGTTCTGAGGCATCAGATTTAGCCTTCGCCTACATATCAATATCAATAAGGGGAGGGCTGCAGGTGACTCGAACTATGTAAAGAGCTGTGGAAAAGTACAATACAGTACAAAAATCAAGGTAAGTACATTTTAAAACTGTATAGAAATCAAAATGTTTTTAAAACTTTTGAACTTTTGAGTTGAACTGAAAAGATTCTACCACAAATACTAGTATTTTTTTTCTCATCGGCTTCAGACAATTACACTCCACCAAACTGCGGCGCACTAACAGCGTACACTGACGGTGCTCACGTTGAGGAGGGAGGTCCTAACTCAAAACAAAACAAAAATGTGTCACAATGTATGGCCGATGTGGGCACAACACAAGATCAACTCATCCTTCCTGCGCCACCTATAGGAGGACTGCCATTCTTCCAGGAATGGCTTGGCAGAATGAAGTTTGTTCGCAACCGTATCGTTTCAATCATCTTGTTAAGTCGAACAGATATATTGGTTAATATGATTCACATGTACATGTATTTAAAATCACTGTAGGGGACACTGACATGGAGTAAATTCAAATGGCAGCAGAATCTGCTTTTCCATTGTCCTTAATGCCAACATGGCTAGGTACCAAACACATTATAACATCTTTATTGGCCATGGATAACTTTTTCGTATCACCATGCCAACCAAGGAATGCTCCAACTTAATGGAGACTCAAAAGTGAGTCTGTAATATATTATGATGCATATAAATTCGTAATCTCTTCCAGGGTATCATGGGGATCCTATAATACCCGTAACTGGATGAAACACGATTATCCAAATATCTCTCCTAACTGTATATCTATTAGATCTCTCTGTATCGAGCAGTATTTACCCGAGTGGCTCGTCTAGGTATGATCAGAGATACGATCTTATATAAAGTATATATTATTATAGCACGTTTAGTTCACTAGAAAAAACAACAAAAACACAATACACTTTGGAATCTGTATTAACCTACGCTGACAAATGTACTGCCGCAGTAGTTAATTAACAACAACAAAATAATAACAACCCAGAACTGATCACTTAATTAGTTAATCTCTAGGTGTCTAGTTTACACAATATGGTAAACACTTCACCGTGACACAACACCCACACGTGTGATAATTGAGAAACGCTTCCAGGAGAACTTAATTAATAAAGGAATTACAACTCTATTCCTAACTGGTTAATTTTTGATTAACCCTTACTACACGTTCAATAACGTGTGATAATTGAGAAACGCTAACACACACGTGTGATAATTGAGAAACGCTGCCAGGGGAACTTAATTAATAAAGGAATTACAACTCTATTCCTAACTGGTTAATTTTTAATTAACCCTTAACTACTCATTCAGTAACCTTGTAATACAGACTTAATACTGGTACCTATCACAATAAAGACAATAACCTACAGTTTACCTAGGTCCTCTAGGATGACTGGCTAAGCTTTTTATAATTATTTAGGACAGTGAGCCTACAGATTACTGCGTCAGATGACCGGCAGCACCGTCTAAATAATATTGGTATAATACAGTATTAAAATATTTAAAGTCACATCAATCACATCAAGGTTATACACAGAGCAGAAAAATATATTTACCACGCCCGGACTGAACTTATATATTTCGTTCAGTGGACGACGTCCGTTTCCCCTGCAGCCTTCCTAATGTTTCTCCTCGATATATCTAAAATCCTAGCTACTTATTCAAAACTCTCAGAGACAGCGAATATCGCCTGGGGGTACAAGGCGGTACCTCACGTATCATGTGGATTTTCCACAGCCACCACGACGGCATATCTTTCTCTCATCGTCAGACTGGCTGTCGCCATTCCGCGAGCAATCCCCTGGTCATAAACAGTACTAGCGGAGTTATTACGTAACTACTGGCCACATGGCCTCCACACCTGCGCTAGGTGTGTATTAGGAAAGCTCGACGGCCGTCGCGCAAAGGTATCACGTAACAAATTGCCCATCTGGGCTAAGTGCATTTGGAACTGCACACGGCCTTCTAAAACAATTAATATCGCCACAGGCGAAAAGAAATTAAGAGCATGTACCGTCACACAGGGCTTTAATGATCGTCCAAATTTCAGCAGTAAACATTGATGCTAAATCGGGCAATATCATAGAAATTATTGTGTCTGATAAAATACAACTGTAGCAGAAGCCACAGAATTCCAATCCCGTGATCCGTCTGTGTGAACAGGAATGGTATCAAAGTTCCAAGAGCATGTATGTTGCGCGCGCGTGTCTCTCTGTGTGTGTCTGTGTCTGTGTGTGTGTGTGTGTGTGTGTGTGTGTGTGTGTGTGTGTGTGTGTATATATATATATATATATATATATGTATATATATATATATGTATATATATATATGTGTGTGTGTGTGTGTGTGTGTGTGTGTATGTGTGTGTAGGCCTCTCTGTGTGTATGTGTATATATGTGTGTGCGTGCGTGCGCGCGCGCGCGTGCGTGTGTGTGTGTGTGTGTGTGTACAGATATGCGTGTACGTGGTATCGTTAAACAAAACAAATTTTAACCATTGAGAAAAATGTGCCTGTACAAAAAGTCACAATCTACTGAGTTACTTTCCTCAACGGTAACATAACTCTGTCATGATTATTTCACATATTTAGTACAGGTATATCAAAGGTCGTCGTATGTGCTATCCTGTCTGTGGGATGGTGCATATAAAATATCTGTGTGGTCCTTAACCATATGTCCGACGCTGTATAACTGTAAATAAAATGTGTTGAGTGCCTTGTTAAATAAAACATGTCCTTCCTTCTTTCCCATCCTACTCCAACTCAGTTCTTACTGAATATGTGAAATAATCATGACAGAGTTATTTTACTTGAGGTGAGGAAGTGGCTAAGTAGTTTGTGACTTTTTGTATAACCGCATTTTCCTCAATGGTTAAAATTTGTATTGTTTAACGATATCACTAGATACCTCAATGGATTCCTTATTTCTAATATAGTCCCGACCAGTATTACATTAGTTGGATGTAAGTTTAGTGGGCATGTAATTCAATGTACAATCTTAAAATTTCACAATAATTATGTAATTAATAGAGGTTTGGTTTGGTGTCTTTGAGATGTGTGTGGATTTTGGATGGTGGCGTTGTGTAGTGTGGAGTTTTCTATTCCCTCGGAAACATTCGAGTTTGTTAGGTTGTTGTTGTGCTGTATTTTATTTTGTTCGTTTTGGTTTATCATAAATTTTATTTTCTTCGTTATAGGTATTGAAAACAGTTTCTTCTCATTTGTGTTCATATTTTTTGTAATTATTTTTATTTTTTATTTTTTTGTACTGAATGAATGAAAGAAGGAAGGAAATGTTTTATTTAACGACGCACTCAACACATTTTATTTATGGTTATAAGGCGTCATAAATATGGTTACGGATCACACATATATAGAAAGGGGAAACTCGCTATCGCCACTTCATGGGCTACTCTTTTCGATTAGCAGCAAGG